>NC_048897.1:41999820-42296289 GCF_011077185.1 Oxyura jamaicensis | reverse complement strand
CCCCCCCCCCCCCCCCCATCTCTTTGCCCCTTCCCGCCCACCTGGGAGAGGCGGTGTTGGAAGCGGCACCGTTTGGGTTTCCACAGGGACCTGCCCTGAGCAAATGCTCCATCGTTTCTCAGGTGTTCCGTACACAGGTCCCCGTACACAGGTCCCCGTAACTTTGCCTGTGCCTCCCCAGAGGGTGAAGGCCCTTCACACTGGAAGTCTGTGGTTGCAGCGCCCACAGGTCTCTCCCAGTTCCGTGTCACCCAAACTGGGCACTGAAACCAACCAGCCACCAACTCCAACAGCTGTACACCCGTGTAGTCGCAGAGCCAGGCAGGTACCACAGGTGTGTGCTCTGTGCTGGAGCTGAGGTGATCCCTGCCACCCCCAGTGTGTCCATGTCCCAATTAACGCTGCTTTGATCACTCCCTGAGACCCACCTGCTGCAGCTCCACTTCCAAACGAAAATACACTACAACGAATAGACAACAGGAACCCAGCGGTAGTAATACCTATGCCTTTTATTCAGGGCCTTGCTTCTTTCCTGGTAGCTAATGCCTATCTGTAACTGCTACTTTCAGTGGTCATTAAAATGGTCAAACACTAATTAGGGACAGCATTAGGAACCGCTCGGGAACCGATCCCTCCTTCTGTGCCTCGTTAGCACAGAGCCCAGCCTGTGCCCCCCCGTCCCACAGGGGGTCTGCGCCGTCCCCTTCCCGAGCACCCCGTCAGTCAGCGTACGCTCACTTCTGACAGAGAGGGGCTCCTAGAGGAGCCCCCCTTATTACTAAGGAGCCTCCTCATTTGTGTGAAACCAAAGCTAACAGTCTCTTCTTACAAGCAATTATCCTAAACTTCCTAACAGGAACAATATACGCAGCTTGTATAAATTGAAAATCGTGTCAGACCACTGATGTGATATGCAGCCTCCACTGTGTGACAGTGGCTTATAGAAACTCTTCCATATAATTTGTGATAGGGTTGCTAAAGGTAGCAAGCTTATGAGGAACTAATGAGCAAAAATAAAGGCTATTTTCTTATTTCTATCATCTGACTAATCCTTTAGAGTGTGGGTCACTGACCAGCTCATGCAGCATATGGGGGACAGCATAAGGCAAGGAGGATGCTTATTAGACTAGAAAGTTGCATGGTGATTGCACTAGAACTTAAATCGTCATTAAAGAGTAAATCCATATGTGGGCACATTCATAATTATTTTTTTAATGTAATTTCCTTAAGCTAGGTTTGTAACGGTCACAAATCAGACAGGTGAAGACACATACATAAATCATGCCGTGGCTGAGATACAAAACTGGAGCAGGCACAAGCATCTCGCACAAAGGCTTTTATCCACTTCACAGCCTGAAGTTGCAGAGGGACTCGGTCAGTTCACAACTAGAGGACACCACGAACAGCACATGCCACTGACACGTCCCGTCACGTGCAGCAGGGACTGCACGCAGCTGGCTGGGGAAAGGCTTGGTTTGCACCCCTGGGGCTGTGTGCCTGCACTGTTGCATGGGAAGAGCTGTGGGTAAATTGCAACACCTCAGGGGCTATAAACGTGTGCAGTGTCTGCCCTAGGAAAGGGCTGGGAGCCTTGATTGCCCAAGGAGTGATTTGAGAACCGGTGCAGAAATGCAGAGGTTGCTGATCAATGACACTGGTCACTTCATTAGTTCTCATATAGGAAGTAAGAGAGAAAGGAGAAGAAATCATGTGCACTGTTACATACACTGATCTTGCTGGCTCCTAATGGCACAGAAATAGGAGAGCAGTGTTAGAAATCTTTGTTCTGTCAGAATCCACATGGCTTTTGCACCAGCATTCCTGGGGCTGGTGTTTGACCTCTCCACCTGATCACTTTGTTGTCTGAAAGAAATGATTAAACCGAGTTTTGCCAGGACAAATCATACACTACGTTGCTCTCACAGATCTGTCTTCTAAGAGACTTAAGTCTGTTCACCCTCATGAAATGTACATAACCTCAGCCAGCACTGGCTGATTCACCTCCTCTTCACCCAGGGTGTACCTGGCCCATCGGGGCGTACCTACACCCCGGTGGTGTCGCCGCGTTCCCTGTTCCCCTCTGCAGCTCTCCCTGTAGCACGGCCTCCTGCACAGCCCAAGAGCTGCACAAGGAAACGTGCGGCCCTTTAGGACTCGTCTTTCCTGGCAGAGACCTCCTGCAGGGCAAACCCTGCTGGATCTGCCCCCTCGGGCCCTGCTGCAGCACCTCCCGGGGGCCTGCTGGTTGGTGCTTCAAAGGCTTCACCTTAGGCAGGGAAGAGGAGGAGGAGGAGGCCCTCCTTAAACAGTCACACAGCCCAGGGCAATATTCTCTGTAAATATCTTCATATCAGGAGCTCAAGGTCACCGAGCTGTTTTTCTGTGAGCCAACCACCCGCCAGCACAGCCAGAGCCTTGTGGCGAGTTTCTTTCCCACTGAATTTGTCTACCTCAGAGTTTTCTCTTCAAAGCCTCAGGCTTTCCTGCCTGCTTGGCCACAAAAAATACCTGGCGCTTTTCAGAGAAAACAAGTTTCCAAATTTGTTTATTATGTATTTATTTATTTATTTCAGACTTTTGGAAATGATTCTCCTAAGCATGGAGGATTTAGCCTCATGGTAGTCACCTTTTAGAGGAATTCAATAGACCAACTACAATCCTAGGTCAGCACACGGAAGACACACAATGCCCACACAACATCCACCTGCATTTAACTCTAAAAGACTATTACGGAGACGGCAAGGTGACTGGTAACTTTGCCAAAGCTGGGATTCAGTCGGGCTGCCTTGCTGGGGCACGGGGAGTGCAATTACCAGATTCAGCCCCCACAGGCTCCCCTGGTGCGGAGCTGGCTGCTGAAGGAGCAGGCAGAGGCCGTGATGCATCAAGGAAGCTGCTTCAGGGCAGCAACAGGAGAGTCCTGGACAATGGCATTTCTTCAGCAAGACTTCATCCGGGCTTGGGGTGAAAGGAGGAGAAAGGATGAAAAGAGACTGGAACAATGAGACAAAATGGCAGAAAGGTCTGGCAGGAACTAAAGGGAACAAGAGAATAAAGACTAAAGGAAAATGAGGGAAATACAGAAGTTTAGGATTTTTTGAACAAGAAAAGGAGAGAAAACTAGGTGAAAAGGGCAGAAATGAAGAGAGGAAAGAACAAAGAAGGGGAAGAAGACAAGGGGGGTAGCATAAGAAAAGGCAGAGAGCAGGCAAGAAGAAATACACTCATGGTGTACGTCAATTTCATGTTTATATTATATTTCCTCCAGTGAAGATGGGAGATGAGTACAGGTCCAAACGCACTCTCGAGACCTCGGTGCGGGATGGTCCTGAGGCCATTACATGCTCTCAGAAAAGGAGGGGCCCGCCAGCACTGTTATTTTTCCAGTTAAGCCTCAGGAGAGCATGGCTTACAGTCAGAAAAAGAGGCTCGTGCAGGAAGCTGCAGCCTTCCAGGAAGCTGGAAGGAGCTCAGCTATGCATGGAGACCCTGGGGATCTGCTCCAGTGTTATCTGCTCAAGGCCACCAGTCGGCTTCCCTTGGAGCTTTTACACAGAGCTGAAAGCACAGATACCAGTAACCATGTGCACACAGGCGCCCAGGGTGTAAAGGCCAAACCATTACAGGTTCCTCCAAAGACCACGCACCGTCCTGCGGTACTCTGAGAGATCAGGGGTCCAACCGCCACGCTTCCAGAGATGTTTTCATTCCAGGCTGAGGGCAGAAGGGCAGGAATGGGAAATATAAACAACCCTGGCAATTCTAGTTTTTCTTCTAACAACTATCTTTATCTACACTGAAAAAATAGGGCCTCTGGTCCTATCTGGGGCTTACGGCTTAGCCCCCTTTAGAGCATTTCCAAAGGCTGTGTTTTGATCCAGCATCTTCCATGCCAGGGGACAACGTAGTGCCCTCAGGGAACAAGTTGCATCTCTTGCAGAAGCACCAATGCTGAGCCTGGCAAGCAGCTGTTTCATTTTGTTGTTCTATCATTATTAAAATCCCGTCAGTCCCGCTCTTGGAAAGTTAAGAGCGTTTAGGCTTGAACTTTTTAGGTAGAGGCCAGGCTTCTCGTTGAGGGGTAACAAAAGCAGCGGTGTTCTCACCCAAATCCAGTCCAAAAGATCTCAGCATGACGCTGTGCTCGTGAAGCCAGCAGCGATCAGGATGCTACAGGCTGCTGAACTGTGTGTGGCCAGATTTTCTCCTGAACGGGAGCTGCGCATACGGGAAATGCCAGAGGGCTTTTCACTTAAACTGAGCCTCCTGTCAGCTTGCTCTCCAACTGTTCAAACCCTAGGCAAAGACTCTCAGAGCTCAGCTTCTGCTCTTTTTAGGTGCTGTAATGAGGCCAAAACACGTGAACCTCTGGCATAACCCCCTCCCCTGTGGTCACACACTGATGTCATAAATTCGGAATTATGATGTCAATGGAAGTTGCTGAAAAGGAGAAGCTGGGCAGGAAGGAGCCCTAAAATGTTGACATTTATCTTAATGAGAAACTGAATCCAGAATGAACAGCCAAGGCAATTGATTTTGCAGAGAAAAGTGTTCTCCTCGGGCTGCCTCAAGCAGGCAGTTCCCTCTTTAACGTGTCTCAGCAGTGCAAGGGCAACGTGAGGCAGTGACAAATTACAATAATCTAACGTGGCTGCAAAACTGATCCAGCCTGTTAATTTTTGCTTTCTAGCCATGGTGACTGAACAGCCCGAAGGAGATTTCTTTACCCTGCAGTCTGGAATCCAGAGCATAAGTTTGCTAAGTTGCACATGTAGTGCTGATAACCAGACTTCACAGAGCAGCTGAATTTTCCTCCCTCTGGCTAAATGTTTATTCTAGGTAATTCCACAGGTCAGATTTTACAACTGTTCATCTCTTAGAAGCTTCTGCTAAAAACACACTCGCACAGACACCCAGAAAACAGGCAGCCATCCTCGTGGTTATAACCTCAGCACCTTGGACTAGAGCTGAAGAGAGAGACTGTAAGGTGCAGAATTTCACTATGGATGTACATCAACATTAATTTAATGTAGCTCGTGGAGAGTCAAAAGGTGGTAAAACAAACCTGTGCTAAAGTAGGACTGTGGAACTGGTGGGGAAGAACCACTTTTCATGGAGACAGCAAACTTTAATAAGCACACAGACAAAATACAAAGTCCAAAGGAAGTGCCTACAGATGCAGTGACACCAACAGTGCCATGGTGCTCTGTCAAGAGGAGATTCCTGCTTACACTTCCACCGGTGCAGGAAAGCAAGGAGAACCCCCAGTGCTGAGAAGCAGCCTTGATTGACAAAGGTCCCCCAACTGGCTTTCATAAACGAGCCACCACTGATGCAAATGAGAACAGGTCTACCAAATTTAGTGCTAGGCTGGAGCTTTCTGCAAGCTGCCCTCAATACCTCAGTGTAAATGATCACATTCTAGGTTGTTTAATGAATTCAGGGGCCAAAGTTGTTCCATTAGAAAAAATGAAATAGCAGCAGAACTGCCTGGCTAAGGAGAAACATAAATCTGCCTCAGTAAGAACATGAACCGCTAATGTACTCACTCATCCCGCAGCCAGCCGCATTCATCCAGAAGCAGACAGACCTTGGTTCAATTCTGTCCTTACCTCAGGAACCGGTTCCTTATCTCCCACCCTTCGGGCTATGCAGAGATCTGGCCTGGGGCATCTCGTCTGCAGGGCAGCCTGCTGCAGCACAAGAGCAGCATGGAAGTAACAAGACTGCTCCAGCACAGCTATGAATCCAGGCCAGTAATGGAAGGAAAAGATTTCTATTTAGGTTTCTCCTAAGTCTGTTCTTTTCACTAGTAATTAAAGTGACATTTTCCCTGCCATCTGTAGAATTTTTGAGGATGCAGTCGAGTGATTTGTCAACAGTCCCAGGGATGTAGGAGAAAACACAGCAGAAAGACCTCCTGCTTCTCGGAACAGAACATGAAGAAATGAGAGCTACCAACCTTTGCAAAAAAGGGTCTTCCCCTAGCAAACTCATCACATTAATAAATTAATCATTTTAAGGGGAAATAATGCTTCCTAAAATTAATTTTTGTGAAGAAAAATTTCATCCAAGCTTTTCACATGAAATATCACCTTGTATTAATTAAAACAGTAAAAAATCAATTTCACAAAAACAATTTTTTCATAAAAGAATTTTTATCATTTGATTTTTAATATAAATTCACTTGCATCAAAATATTATTTTTCCTTTGATATTTATTTATTTTTAAATACAGTGGCTGATTTTTACAGAGCTCACCTGCTGCAAGTTGTTAATACTTGTTAGGTTTTAACAACCTGTCAAAACTCAGCCCTACCACCAATATAAATAATCAATTTGCAGGGAGTAATTCAAATAAAACATATAATTAAGATGCACGAAGCTGTAGTTTTGCTATAATATAAATGGGTCTTTTAGGAGTAAATATATGAAAACAGGCAGGAGAGGTAAACAAAATCATGAAAAGCCACTACTTGAAAATGGGTGATGATCCTAAAAAACCAGACTGATTCTATGTTTGTTTTATAAGCACATACAAGGGGGAGGAAAGTCTTTTGAAAGCATATGTATTGTTTTCTGAATAATTTAAGAGCAGGGGAATAGATGGTATCAGCTCCAGTAGCCAATCATTGTGAAAACCGGCACACTCAGGAATGATATCTGAATATACATGCTCTTCATTTTGGACAAGCGTAGCAGTCCTACTTGTCCTGACAAAAATCACTAACCAAAAAAATATTTTATAGTCTAAGCTTCTGATATATGTTATGGGGATGCACACAGACAAACAGAGAGCAACCAAGAAATGATGAGATAGTACTGATCATCTGGATACCCTAGGAGAAGCAAGGAAGGAGGGCAGGGCTAAAAGCAGATGTAAAGACACTGATATTGATGGGCTGGAGCCAAAGCAGCAGCACAGATAAGGATACTGTAGGAAACCAGGAATTCAGCCCCCAGCTGATTAGAGAGTTAGTCTGGGCCACTGGTTTTGTAAGCAGTCACAGCCAGCAAAACGTGCAAGCAATGGCAAAGCTGGATGAGCTCCTGCAAGCCAAAGTCACAGAAGAATAACGCCAGAAGTGAGAGGAAGAGAAGCAACACACAGGAACTGAAAACAAAGAAGCTGAAAGGGACTAGGAGAATGCTTGATAGGTGACTGCAGTATCAGTGAGACAAGAGATGAGTCTCTTCTTTGAGCAACACTACACCTGCTGCAGCCAAGATCAGAGGTATGGAAGGATGAGAAGCCCAGCCGTATCCCCAGCCACAGACTTAGGAGCTATCTTTATGATAGCTGAAAGGCAGGAAAATGAAACTGCTGCAGAAACAGCACCAGGTGGAGGAATGCAGGTACAAGAGTCCTGGCTGCTGTTGAGATTGAAATATATGAATTAAGTTCAGGAAAAAAACACCCTTTTTTTTTCTTTCCCATTTTCATTATTTTCCTCCTCTTATTTTTAAAAGAAAAAAAAAAAAAAAAAGGAAGGCACTCCTAAAAAAACATGCAAGAACAGAGGAACAAAGGTAGAACATGAGAGTTGAAGATTATACATAACAATGGTTAAATTGTGTTGAATTTCCTGGATAATGAAAGACGAATAACTTCAATCCATGAAATGGATATTTGCCTCTAGAAGTTACCCACCATTTGCCAGTTCTGCTAATACATTTATCTTGCTTTCACAGAGAACAAAGACTTTTAACAGCAAAAGTTAAAAACAGAGAAGCAGCAGGAACTCGTATGGGATGGGACTGTTGAAAATCCCCTTTGATCAGTAGCCCTAGGGATGAACTTGCAGGAATCCTTGTCTATTTCTTCTAAGAAATAATGATTTAAAGTGAAGAAGGGGATCACAAATACATTACCACCCCAAGACTAGCACAGCAGGAGAAGGATGAACCAGGAGTGAGCCAATCCAATTTGTAGCTCGTTTTCTCTGCCATAAGTACTGACTAATCATCTACAATTCTGAAAGCAGAAAGCCTGAAAGGACTTCATATGCAAAACCAAAAATAATAATAATAAACATGAGGTATCATGACATAAACTATCTAAACAAGATCACAACCTGTCATTTGAATATTATGACCTCATCAATTTAACACTAGGAAGGGCGTACATTCTATGTCTTTGTTCCACATACTTCAAGCAGAGGGAGGCTGACATTGCCATCAGAAGTTGTTCCACTGCTCCTCCATCCATTTACTTCCCTCTTCACATCGGGGCTTCTTCTACCTCAGTACAAGCATTCATACAGCCGCACAGCTAAACCTGAGGAGGCAATTAAGGAAAAGTGCTTTCTGTTTTGTAGTAGTAGCTGTTTGCTTGCTTGGCTTCCTCTCACCTCCTCCCGGGTCCATCCCCTTCCAGATGGGTTCTCCCTACTGGGTTGTCCCTACAGCTTCACTAACTCCGGTACTGCCGTACTGGATGGGAATAAGCAGCTGGGGGTAAGACCTCATCCTTCAGTGACAGTGCTGGTAACGACTGCCTAAAATGACTCTGAAACTATGACTTCAGTCTTACCTGAGGACAAGTTCCTAATAGAAAAGTGTTAGGAGCTTTTGCCACAGACGTAACCCTATGCAGTGGAATGACATTGCTCTACCTGTTGAGTACTCAGAAATAAATGACATTTACCTGGAGGTAGACCAAAAAAATCTGTAGATGAATGCATGCAGCATGTACTTCTTCTCTTCTGTAAAGCCAGAGCTTCACTCTCCACGTGCGAATTAAGGTTCACATTCGCAGTCATGCTAGCGCATGAAATTATGTACCTCAAAATTTAGATTTAATTCCCAAATATTTTCAACAGCTATTCTAATCTACAATTCACAAACTTGTGACATTAAGTAAAAGCTTGTCTATTCTTGTAAGTATTTAGTGTTAAAGCAAAGATATTTTACTACACAGAAAGAATACAGTGAAAATTCGCTTTAATACATGTTTATTGGTGTCCTGCACTGTCAGTGTAGGAGGTTGGAGATGTAATAAAAAAGTTTCAAAATTTATTGATTCCATTTCATTTAAATCACTCTAAACAACCAGTGCTTTAGAGTTCAGAGAATTAACGTTTACCATCCATTACAAGCAAACTTTTAATATTATCTTTTTCGAGTCCACTTAGGACTCCTCTCTTTTTAAAATTCTTCAGATACATTCCTCAAAGTAAACAATACATTTCAATCTGTGTCACAATCACCATTGGTAAGGCCTTCTGAACCATTTTATACCACCTCCACTATTACTTCATTGCAAAACACAATCTTATTTCATACTATAAATATCCATCCATGCACAAAACACAGGGGCCAGAAGTTACACATTAATGTCTCATGTAGGCTTCCAAGACTTCCTTCACCCTCTGCAGGTTTATGGTACACTTAAAAAGATATCTTTAGACTTGGTCTACTTGGTCTTAAAATACAAATATACAATATCCATAAGCATAAAAAAGTAAAGCTGGGTTGCCTTACCATTTGTTATGAACTGCTAAAATCTTATACATGTACAATATAGCATCATGCTGATTAATATACATATTAGTTAAATATATCAACCAATAATGGGGATGTGGCCAAGCTTTTTTGTTTCATTTTCAAAAAGAAATCGTTCATATACAAGTAAAAAGATTTTTAATTTAAACTCATCTGGAATACCTGAACCACATAGCCATCTGTAAACCCTGCTGAGATAGTCGGGTCAAACTGGGGCATAATCTGCTGCTTCACTCATCTGAAAGGGCATATAACTCCTTACAGGTGATACCTAAAGCGTGCTACACTCCTAAGAGAATGCAAATTTCCCAGCATTCACATTTGCAGATCTAGAAGACTAATTTTTGCATCTTACATCTTCATTTATACCTTCTGCATCAATTCGTCGTCCTCCATCAGAAATAATTCAGTACCTCAACAATGCCATAGATTTCTCTAAATAAGTAGATATACAGTACAAAGTGTAGATAGTGAAACAATTAAGCACATATATACAGTCTTTGAAAGGCATTTTTGTGACCACTTGAGCAGTGTTTATAGAAAACATTTAAGATAGTCACGTTCCGCTGATACCACTGTATTGCAAACTGTCAAGCCACATTTTTATATGAAACTTGTACTGCATTGTATATTGTACAACAAAAGAGAAAACAATCATTCTTAAGGTGTGACACAATGAAAAAATCACTAAACTGAGTAAAGTAACCAGCACAGGGCTTAATTTTCCTGAGGTTTGTAAGAATTTTTTTTAAACAAAAATCACAGTGACCAGGCTAAACTGCAAACATACTGTTAAGTTTTAAATATACAGTTTATACATAAGTTCTGTGCATGGTCGACTCAATTGTGTATGTTCATACTGATGTTTCCTCTAAATGACTCGCCACTGCATAATACTTGTATCTTTTCCGCCTGTGGAGATGAGATGGGTGTCTTCACAGAGAAAATCTACATTAGTTACGTGACTACTATGTCCACCGTACACGTGGCTTGGAGCCTAGAAAACACCATATAGAATACGAAATGTCATAAAAACATAGCATTACAACGTAACATTCAGACTACAATGAAACCAAGGCATCACATTACTCTCAAAGTAGTTTAATATTGAATTAAAATTTAATTGTAGTCTCAATCAAACTTAAGTAAATCCCTTAGGCATATACACATTCCCACTTTTTTTTTCTTTTTTTTTTTTGTAAATAGGAAAAAAACATTTTATGCATTTGTACAGGATACAAGAGTGAATTTTTTTGAAATGCCTTACCCTAAACTGCGAACAGGGATATGAGAAGAGATGTACTTTGCCAAAATCATCCCCTGTTGAGAGCAGTTTTCTCCCGTGTGATCGACAAACAGCGTTGATATCTGTTCCATCTGAACCTTCAGGCCACACACCTGAAACATGGAGGGACTAATAAAGTGTTTCTATAATGGAAACAGAAGTGACAGCTTTGGGTTTTGTTAAAATATTAATAAAGGGTTACTTGTTTAAAAAGCAAAAAAAAAAAAAAAAAAAAAAAAGAAAATCATAAAAATAACTGGAGCTGAGTTAGTATGCATACTTCAGAAGCAGCAAAAGACCAGACCCTAATAGTAAAGTACTCAAATCTTTTATTTCTTCTAGTTAGCAGAGTGCTTTCAACTCTGAAAAAGAACTTCCATATGGTTATATAGGAAATAATGTTACTGCTTTTATTTTTCTGTCAGCTTATTAATGTATGCACTAACATAGTTTCTTCATATTACTATAGTCTTAAAAACTTAGTCTTAAAAACTATGCATGATTCAACTTATTTTCTTCATATAACTGAAGTCTAAGACCTAGGACAGAAGAAATTGCCTAGTTTAAAGTGTTATTTAATAATTAATGAATGCCTTGAAAAGAAACTGAACCTACTATAAAATTTTAAGTAATTATATGTGAATAAAGTTATTTATGTAAGTAGTAATTCTTCCTTGTGTACTGTACTTCTTGTTGTTCTTGCACAAAATATTGCTCTAAAATTAAACTATGGGCTCCTAAATGCAAGGACCAAATCTTTGCACCAAATCTTTAAAGCTTCTGAATACTTGCCTGCTGAAACTGTAATAAATTCCAGTCAGTTATTGAAACGTCAGCTTTTTTGTACACAGTACTGTGCATTTTTTTAAAGCTCATTTTCATAATTCAGATCTTATCCAATCCCTGCTTTGCATAAACGATGCCAGCCTTTCAGAGACCACTAATATAATTAGGAATAATAAGTGTTCTGATGTTATGATGGAGGGGTGTGAGGGGGGCATGGGGAAGCCCCTTCTTAGCATTATGATTTTCAATGCCTATGAAATTTGTTGCCATGTCCCTCTGAAGTCCTACTATTTGACTGTGTGTATGCTCAAATAGTATTTTTAGTATGTGTCAGGAGGAGGCAGTTGCCACTCCGTCCTGCTTACCCTACTCTTTTCCAGGGTGTGTCTATGGGCAGGGCAGGCACACGCCAGCTTCCCTTACTGGGACACCAAAATGGGAATCTGCCCTGTACTGTGGAAATGGCTAGCTGGGATCTGCACGCAGTTCTTCCCAAATATAGTCTTTGCATCATTCCACAGAAGCTCAAAAGCACTAAAAGGAAGTGATTTCATGTCTTTTTGCCAGTGATTTTAAGGAGTTACAAGTTACTGTAAATAAAATGGAACACGGTATTGATTTGTGGACTGCCAGTAACTCGCCTGACCTGTGCGGAAACCCCTCCTGGCTGGGCTGGGATGTTAAAAGAGAGGCGGGGAAGAAAGAAAATGGATGTGCAAAGAAGAAACGCAAGAACTGCTACTCCTGTGAAATTATGAATACAGAAAATGAAAAGACATAGAAAAGCTGATTTAAGTAACTGCTTTGACAAAAAGCAGGCTGTATGAACATCAAATGTTAGCTGAAAACCAGACAGGAGTCTTCACAAGATGTAAATATGACAAGCTGGAGATAACCCCTAAAGGAAATGGTTTAAGGAACAAGATTGCCATTTTAAAATGGAGAAATAATTATATCAGCATTTTTGCTTTGAGATTCTGTGCTCTTTCAGAATGATTCCAGTGCCCCGTTGTCAGTTTTCTAGTACACAAGCTGAATCACCTTTGCTGAAAAATTTGCCAACATTCTTCCCCCTGCCCCTCCAGTCCTCTGCAGACATGGAAAAAGCAACCATTTCCATTCTCCTGTTTGAAAATTGATGCCATGCCCTTTTCTTCTTTCTCTAAAAGTCATTCATTACACCTCTTCTCACAGAACGATTTTCAGATGTGTAATTATTCCTGTTAGTCAGCGCTCAGACTACATTATCTGTTGGTCCAATATGCAAAACCCAGCAGCAGCATTCCAGCTGTTACTGGAGCAGATACTGACAAATGGATGATTACTTCATATTTTGCACGACGTCCTTTTCATTATATATCCCTCTAATGCATCTGCCTTTTCTTATAACAGCATAATAGTGTTGATTCACATTCAGTTTGTATGCAAGAGTAATCTGATCTTTCTGCGCAGAACTGCTCTCTCGTCTGCTATCCTCTCTTCTGTATTTGTACAACTGGCTTCTGCTCTTCAGGTATATAGCCTCTTTGTCTCTACTGAATTGCCTCCTAAAAAAGGAGGCAATGTATGAAAAACATGCATTTCCTCTGTTACTTCAGACAATTTTCTAATCCTGCAGCTTCATGCCTCCTACGAATTATATGCCCTGATTTATCATCCATGCTATTAATAAAAATATTCAAACAAAAATAATATTCAGTGTAGAGCCTTCTAGACACTTCTGAGCCCATCCACTCTCAGCTCTGCTTTGCTTGCAATGTTTTCAGGCTTTTCACAACTTCTTACATGTCTTCTGCTCCTGCCCTTTACTTCAAAACCTAATTTTTCCAAAGTCAGGCATGTGATGTGACCTGATGCCACGGCTGGGTATCCAGCAGCCCACGGCTCTTTGCAAGAGTACACAGCTCAGGAAGCATTTTACGGTCATTCGTCCTTCACATTTACATGTGTCTGTATCACAAGCATCCACCACTGAACACATTTCATTACATGCTGCTGATTTTCAGTTCAATCATCTCTACACATTTCCAGGCTGATTAATCTGCTCCCATGCTTGAAGACAGGTGTTCAACAGATCAACGTTCATTTTCCACCTTGCATTGATTATGCTCAGCTGTGAATGCTCTGCATACTATTTGGGATTTTTATGCGGTTCTAACCGAGGGAGAAAATATCCCTAGCTTCAGTAGTTACTGAAAAAAGAATACCCTAGGTGCCTCGTGCCCTTTATGATGTGATTGATTCTTATATGGCCAGGGGGGCAACCCCAGCAAGCACTTAAAAACCGTAGCTGCTCTGAGGCCACAATGTATGGAAGAAGAGTGACTTCCAACATTACTAGACTGGCTTCCAATTTATAATTTATGAGCTTCTTCCGTTTATTATTCTATCAAATTTCAAATTTTCCCAAACAAAACTTTGAATTTATGCAGATTGCCTTGCTGAAGTCCATTATTTTCATTTTGTTGCTCTTCTCCTTCCTGCAGTAAGGCTCATGACCTCCCTGATTCCACAGTCATTGCCACACAAGACACATTCATATTTTTATTAAGTTCTTTTTACCTCCATAGAAAGAAATCTCGAAGAGAGTCCCCTCCAATTGCTTATCTATTTTCTGTATGAAGAAAATTTGGAGAGCTTGCTGGCTAGCCAGTGTACTGCAACTCATTTCCCAAAAGACATTGGAAGAGTAAAAATCTCACATCCTCAGCAGTCCCTGTGCTTTTACTGATTCTGCTACCTATTAAAAATTTAATTCATTTGATCTTTTTGGAAGGATGGGCAACAGTATAACCCTGCTATCATTAATATTCTTTTTTTTTATCAATAATTATAAAGCGTTATCTTTATAACTTCCCCAGTCTGAACCTGTGTATCTATCAATCCTCAGTATATATGGCACCGTAGTTTGTGCTTTTGTTCTTTTTTTGCATTACATTCTGAATAATTTATACCCTTTAAAATTTTATTTGACTAACCTCTTCACAATCTCTATTACATTACTAAAATAATAACTGTGATAATTATTCAAACCACTAGCTACTTTTATTTATTCCCCATACTTGTAGCTTTAGCTTACAATAAACCTGTTCAGCACGGAGGGCTAAGTATAAAAGTGTCTATGATGTTTCCACAGGTTCCTCGTTGGCCCAGTAGGACATTTAGTTCCACAGTATGCTCCAAAAGCTGACTTGCTGCAAGGGGGGGGGCCCTTAGCTGTGACACCCCTCTGTTATGATTGTCTATGCACCAAAAGCAGCCCCATATTCTAATAGTACTGTATTTTCCATTAATCTAATTTATAAAGGAATACTGATTCGAAGTATACATCATTTCAGAACATGTGAGCCTGTGATGCTAAATGCAAAGGCTTTGTAACTCTGTGTCACATACACTCAAATCCCAGGCACTGAGGACTTGAATATATTATTAGTTTTATAAGGGCCTTCATCTCTCACATGAGAAGCACAGCCAGTCTCCTAGGACTTCCTCCTCTAACTAAATCTGTGTTGTTGTGATACCCAAGCACTGCCTGTCAGTTAAATATTAAAAAATTTGAATGTTTCTTCTTAACATATTGCTACTGCCATCCCATCTTTTAGGCTGCAAAAACACGTTCTTTCTGGCTCCTTTCAAACATACTATTGCATCTATTCTACTAGAAACATGGGAGAAAATCTTCCCTGCTAACACTAAAACAGACTCTTCTTTGAAGGTCTATGATGACTTCCTATTTTATCTTAAAGACTCAAGAACTTGAAGGCTCTTGTATTCAGTTTTCGTAATGATCTGTTAGTTCTGCACATGTTATGGAATAAATACAAAACTTTTGAGTACGCTATGGAAAGCAGCTCCTTCAGAACTGGTAGAAGTCTCGTGGAAAAAAAACTATCATGATTTTGTTACATTTTTACGTCTTTTCCATCGTATTCCTTTCATCTCATTTACTTGTTACATATTCTATCAAATTAGCATCAAATTGCATTCAAGTACTTAATGACAGGACTGTCATCTCCTGTGTTTGCATAGTAACCAGTGCAAAGGAAATTGGTTCCAATAAGGGGATTTGGCCCGGTGTCTGCGTAGATAAATGATAATTCTGTAGAAATGGAACATTAAATTGAAAGAGACGAGCAGCAACACTAGTGTGACAGAAAGGACAGTCTGCAATTTCTTCCTTTTCTTCCCTCGTGTCGTAATTTAAAATTTATACTTGAAGCTAGCAGGAATATTAAATCAGAGTCTTTCTGGATTGAAATAAGAGGACAGATTGTAATAAGAATGGCATAACAGAAGTTCTGTGTTTTCCCCTGAAATGTGAATAGTCATGTTTCATAAGAAAAAAATTGGCATTCACAGTATTTGTGAATAACAAGTGATAAAAGCTTCTATGAGGAAAAATACTTACCAAAAACATGGAACCCTAGAGTACAGGTGTAAGTGGCCCATTCTATATCTCTAGTTGTTTCAACACTCACTACTTGTTTACAAGCTGATGGGATCCCTACAAAAGAAGAAGAAAAAAGCATAACATCTTTAATTCTCAAATTGTATAGATTTTGATTGCAGCAGATGAATTAAAACATATGGTCTATCTTGGCAGTTATACGGTCTCATTTAAATTTTAAATCTGAATTAGATTGCCTGAACTTTGTACAAAATCAGTAAATACAATTTTTACTCACAGTACAGGATTTCATAATCTCCTGAATTAGACACAAGATACTGCGAGTTAACAGACCAATCCAGATGAGTAATAAAGCTGGAATGACCCTATGAAGAGAAAAATATAACATTAACTAGCATCTCTCAATGTGATCACATTAATACAGTGCTACAAAACATACTTAAGTTGTTATTATTGAAAAAAAAAAAAAAGATTACTTACCGAACATTTGCCAATTCTAGTGTACTTTCTTCCATTTTCATTAACACCATATATATAAATACAGTTGTCATGGGAACCTATTGCCAAGAAGTTTCCATCTATAAATGCAAAAGTCAAATGTAATTATTCCAGTAAGGAAGAACTTCAATTAATTTTGAAAAGTTAGTACCATGAAGAATAGGAACTGTTCTTAAAGGTTTTGACAATGAAAAGGAGAAAAAAGGTGGTTTTTTTCTTCCCTTTGTCAGTTGCATTTGATGCATGCTTCAAGATTATAATAGAGCAAGTTTATACAGAAAGCATTACTGTGAACACATGGCACTTCTGGAAGCATCAACTGTCCATTTAGGACTGATCTGATTGCAACAACCTGCCCAGTTAATTTGTGATTGTTTTTTGCTTCCCAGTGAAACCACAACAAAAGGGGGTGGGTGGAACGGAGGCAGTGGGACCTAGAGCTTAATACATCACAAATACTGTGTTGCCAGTGTTTCACAGCTTACTTATTTTCAATGTAAGTATTTCAAGTGGGAAATTATTGTAGAAGTAAACCCCAAACTTACTTAAGAAAATTCAATACTTTTTTTTTTTTTAAAAAAAAAAACAGCAAATAAACACTCTCAAACCTGGTGAGTAACGCATTACAGACAGCTGTTCATTTCCATCTGTGTGTACAGTGACCAAGTCTTTTGTTTCTGTGTCAAACACAAACCACCTGTTGTAAATACAGAAAGAGGCCAATAAATCATTCCATAAGGAATTTAAATCTACTGTAATCTTGACCAACTTTTCTTCTGTCAAAATAGCATAAGTTTTACACCAGAAAAAGAAAAACAGCAACTGCTACTCATTTTGCTTTATTTTTATTTTCACAGGATTGTTTCTTTCCAATGTTTTTAACCAGAATAACTATCAGGCATTGACTCTGATATTAATCCTCAGATTTTATTCTGTTTTATTATGTGTCATTCATTGGAATAAAGAAAGAGTTATATATAGTGACCCTTCTCCTTCAAGACTGCTGTATGCTATACTAACATTTAAATTGATATTTACATTAAATCCTAGAGCAAAAGAAAACATGAGCAAGAGTTGGGACCATAAAAAATATCACAGACAATCTTGGCTCATGACATATAAGCATTCTATGCATTTTCAGTTAAGTGCAACTGCTTTCAGTACTAACGGCAAAGTCTGCCCTCAAGTGACATTAAAGGAAAGGATGAAATTATGGTAAAGACACTCCATTGTGACTTAGACAATCAAGGTTAAACCAACAGTTTGCCAATGATTCAGCACGTAACCAAGGGCTCCGTCTTCTCTGTAAAAGGCAGAAACTATTTTTTCTCCCTTTTTTTTCCTGCCTTTTCTATTACACTCTTCAGGCAGAACAAATGTCGTAATATGTATTTTAACACTACGTCTAGCACAGTGGGACATTTGCTAAAATTTCATTAAGGCTTCTGGATATTACTGCATTAGACACAATAAGCCCCTTGTTAAATTTAGAATGAGCAACCTTTTTCTATGTGATTTTTTCTACACTGCTTTCCAGGCCTCAGGGAAGCTCTCTGTATACATCTGTAAAGTTAATTCTTTACCTCAGACTCCTCCATTAAACAAAGATTTAAGATCTAGGTCACTGGTGTCACAAGAACCGATTCTGTCCACAGTTTAACACTAACCTAGACTTCCTGTCCTGCCAAAACCCACCTCCTGGCACTGATCTTAGATTGTCACTGTCCCAGGGCAGAAGCTTTCTCTTCATTCTATGTCTATGCAATACTCAGCAAACACAGCGTACTGGTCCAAGACCAGGATTTCTAGGAATTATGGGAATACAAAAAAATCACATTCTCTAATCCAATTCAATTCAATAGGGGATGAACATACATCACACATCTGCAAAACAAGAATATTTACTTGAACGTAAATATTTTGAGCTGGAAAAATCATGTATTGTTTGTTGGTGCCCAAGGTGCATCTCTGTGCATCTTACCTTCCAGTTAGCGTTCCTACTGCAACAACAGATGCTGAAGGATGAAAACCTGAAGACTGTGCTGGATCCTTAAACGTTTCAGAAGAAAACACACATTTTTAGCAATCCAAGTTATAACAAAAACACATCTTAGTTATCTTCTGCAAGACCACAGTAACCCCCTCTTGTGGTTTTCAAATACAAACTTGAGGGAGAAAAAAACACACATTTTTAACTGATTGAAATATTACCCAACAGATTTTTCCCTCTATACAAGGCTACTGTTTTCTTCACTATCTAATCTAAAAATAACTTCACAAATGATTTCATAACAATAATGTTGGCAAAGGCAACTTCTCACCAAATCACAAACAAGTGATAAAAATAGCTTATTAAATTAGAGTTGACCTAAGAATTAAGTACCAAAGCTGCAGTTTGCCTACTAGCTAAAGGACAAGCAAGTTCATCTTTCGACAAAGGTATGTATCACTGCATAGCGGGTTAAAACCTAACTTCTGCCCACACCAAAAGACTTTTTCAGCATCTGCCAGTTGCAGCTTAATGGGAGACTAAGGGCATGAACTGAGTTTGTTATTTTGATATGCAATTTTAAAACATCGTACTTTAGTATATTATTCTGGAGACATAAGTAGAATTGTAGTGTTCTTGTCATTTACACTTATGCCTAAAAAAAAAATCTTTTTCTTTCTAATAGCCTCTACAGTTACAAAGAATGAGCTTCAGAACCCTTAGGCGATAGGAAAAAGTCTCAAAATAAACAGCTTATTTCTTTCTGACACCAGCCAAAAATAATTTTAAAGTGTAAGCAAAAAAAAAAAAAAAAAAAGACGAGTAATACATCTCACAAAAAAGCTTATATCCTGGATTTTCTGTATCATATTGTAGCCATCTTAGTAAATCTGTTTATATTTTTATCAATTTGTAATTACTTCCCCTAGTGGATTGGTGTGAGGTATATCCTCATTAGTTGAAGCAAGTGAATAATTTCAAAGAAGTTACTAACTCCATTTAATTTTTTTTTTTCCTCAAAAAAAAAATATAATTTTCTTCATTAATCCAGAGGTTTAAACAGCAAATTTCACATTAGCAGTAACCTGCACTCGTAACTATATTAAAAGATTTTACATAGATTCTCATGGCAAAAATGGGTTAATGTGAAATGACTTATTTACTCCAGATAAGCAGTCAGTGATCTATGAAATACTGTCTCAGACATTTCAAGTGGTGAATAAGGAGAATATTTTCAAGACTGACGATATGTCTTAACAAAGCTGTGTATACTTGGAAGGGAAAAAAAATCTAAATCTAGTTTAATGGACCTCCTGCTATTGCCATCAACCTTTTTCAAAAGTATAAAGATAAGTAAAGCAGATTCTTAAACTGATTCAGTCTCTTCAATTAATTTAGAAGATTCTCATGTCAAGAAAAATATAGATCTTAGAACATATGATGTTGGTTAGACAGAATAAACTGCCTTTTCCACATTCACCAAGCAAGAGTGATTTAACAAGTGCATACGAATGGCACAGAATACTATGAGACACAGCACAGCAAACTCTTTTGTGTTAAGATTATTTCAACCTGATGTAATAGCTTGCAATTATTGCAGATGTGTCACATTCAGCAAGTCTTTTCAATACTAGCTATAACTTAAAATGTTACATAGGCCTGAATAATGAGCAATCTTTTTATGAAAAAAAAGTTGCATAATTAAGAGTTTTGAAATAAAATGTTAACAGAAGAATTCTTGGGGAGGACAAAAAAAAATAGCAGCATCTCAAAATAGAGACAAAAGCATCACCACTGTCTCTAGCAGAAAAGGCAATGTCTTCCTTTGGATAAACATTTAGAAGAACAGGTGTCAAAAAAGTACTCTAAAAATCAGTTCCTGGAGATGCATGTAGTAATCAAGATCACGTTATTACAAAGCCAGTAAAAATTTGCAAATGACCAAATGAATGCCTGAGTACAGCACAAAACTGAGCCTTCACTATGTATTCCTTCCATACCTAGCACTGAGTTTCATATCAGAGATAGGAAATGAAATTCTAAAACATACATGCTCATTTGTGGATAAAAACTATTAAAAATACTAACAAAATACAGAAGACAAATAAAGGCTTAAAAATGTCACAAAAAATTATTGTCCTTATGAAATTTGACTGTTATCACTCTTAGACCATAACAGTAATCCTGATCAGAACTACTTTTAAATGATAAATACTTCCTAGTTTTATTTTTGTTCTTCTGCTCCTAGTAAAATAAAAATTATGAAAGTCAAGAGCACTGTATACCTCTACATAATACAGCACATACATCCATGTTATCTAGGCTTTAATTTTCTGTTTATAGCAGCATTGTGCCCATTTTAAGAAAGAAATATTATACGACTTTTTTCTTCTTCTTCAAGTTAATACTTTAATGTACTTTATGGTAATAATTATATTAAAAAACACAAATTGAAAAGTTCTGTAAGAGGAGTAGACTTGTGTTTATAAACTTATACCTCTATAATCTTGTTCCAGATAGGATGATGAGTGGTGGCATCCCAGAGGGTAATGTGTTTGTCATGCCCACAAGTGAAGAACTGAGGTTTAGAGGAATGGACTGCTAGTCCCCAAAGCTCATCAGTGTGACCCTACATGAACAGAAATGTTTCTTAACCAGGAGGACAATAACATCAGAATATTTTTAAACAGGATTAAAATGGCCGAACTATGTATTAAAGCATTAGAAAAATATGTTGTTTTGGATAGATGTTAATAAGCATGTTATTTATTGCCAAAAGTTTCATAAATGTGAATTAATCTATTACTGCAGTACTTAAGTTTGACCTCTACCTTTATTGCTATGACCACTTGCAAACTTTCTTGAAAGGCAACAGCTTACCTGGGTAATAGGGAAAAAATCTCCTGTCAGCGTGCCCTGTAGGACAAAGTTTCTAGTAGTTCCTATTAGTACGACGTCACCTTTTCCCTCAGCTACCGTTCTTATCGGGCCAAACTGTTCTGGAATCTGTGATCATAACAGACAAACAGATAGAAAAGTGAGAATACAAACTGACTTAACTGACTTTTCAAGCATTACTTTTTTTCTTTCTTTTTTTTTTTTTTTTCTTTTTAAGGCATTTAGCAGTTGCATTTTAACATGTTGCACAGAGAAGAAATAAAATGGGCGACATCCTTGACTTCCACAAGTTTGGAACAACTTGCATCAGACAATCCTTATCCGTGGAACATTACATTTGTACAGATAAACAAAATACTTCAACAGAAATGGTTCCTGCATGCAATGTTCGCTCAATTGTATTTTACTTCTGACCAAGATATTTGATTAAGCATTTCCATTCAGTGTCAGGCTTTTTATTTCTAGTACTTTTTTTGCAAGGTATATTTCTTTAATTGCAAACTAGGTTTTGAAAGATTCAGTACTAGTCCCCAATATAAAATTCAAAAAAAGATGTAAAATTTAAAATATGAAGGAATGTCAGTGTACAAACAAATTTTAGTAAACTGGCTCTCAGACAATCACAGGCTCATTACCACTGGTATGACATTTTACCATTGATTTGCTTTCTCAAAGAATGTATATTCCTAAGGAAAGAAAATAATTTTAAAAGATTTCTTCAGAAGACAGTTAAAATTTCACTTTGAGTGGCAGAGTAAATTTAAAGATAGGTGATATCACCTCAGTTTTGTGAAGTTTTTGGTAATTTCCATTCCAAGATATTAGCTTTCGGTCTTTTCCACCTCCTGATACTAATGTACCATCTCGCAGCATACAGAGTGCAAATATTCCGCCTTCATGTGCCCCTTGAACTGCGTGGCTTATTCTATTGGTACCTGGATATAAGGAGAACAGATCTACTAGTGAAATACTCAGCTTAATGAGTCCTTTTACCCCAGCTTTGTTTTCTCCATTTCTCTACTTCCCAAGGATTACATCTAAACAACCCTAATGGTGGGAACAACGTTGCACCAAAATGCTCAGAACCACAAATGAGAACACATCAAGCCATCTCAAAACCATCTTCCTTCATCTCAAAACCATATTGCCCTCATCTCAGAAATGAGAAGTATACGTATTCTCTTAGTCAAATTCAAATGTCAAGTAAAACATGTTCATTTAAACCTTTCATGGGGCTTTAAGCTAAACTGTTTGACATCACACTTTAACTACAGTATGATGTCATCACACTTTAACTATGCATGTTATTAACAAACAAACAATAACCCAACCACTTGGTATCCTCCAAGGACGTTCCACAGCTATCAGACACCTAGGTTGCCCTGAAGTCTAACTTAAAGTCCTTTCTGGTCTGGCAGAAGGAGCTGAATCACTTCCCAAAAGAGCTTGTACTTCTTTATTAATGAGCTCAGCGTCTTCAAGTACCTTCTTAGTCTTAAAACATCTTCAAAACAACTACATTAGATTTCCGCCAGGCGGAGAAGGACCTGGGAGTGATAGTGGACAGTCGGCTGAATATGAGCCAGCAGTGTGCTCAGGTGGCCAAGAAGGCCAACGGCATCCTGGCTTGTATCAGAAATAGTGTGACCAGCAGGGCTAGGGAGGTGATCGTCCCCCTGTACTCGGCTCTGGTGAGGCCGCACCTCGAGTACTGTGTTCAGTTTTGGGCCCCTCACTACAAGAAGGACATCGAGGTGCTTGAGCGGGTCCAAAGAAGGGCGACGAAGCTGGTGAGGGGCCTGGAAAACAAGTCCTACGAGGAGCGGCTGAGGGAGCTGGGCTTATTCAGCCTGGAGAAGAGGAGGCTCAGGGGCGACCTTATCGCTCTCTACAGATACCTTAAAGGAGGCTGTAGAGAGGTGGGGGTTGGTCTATTCTCCCACGTGCCTGGTGACAGGACGAGGGGGAATGGGCTAAAGTTGCGCCAGGGGAGTTTTAGGTTAGATGTTAGGAAGAGCTTCTTTACTGAAAGGGTTGTGAGGCATTGGAACAGGCTGCCCAGGGAGGTGGTGGAGTCACCATCCCTGGAAGTCTTCAAAAGACGTTTAGATGTAGAGCTTAGGGATATGGTTTAGTGGGGACTGTTAGTGTTAGGTTAGAGGTTGGACTCGATGATCTTGAGGTCTCTTCCAACCTAGAAATTCTGTGATTCTGTGATTCTGTGAATATCTCTAATTTGATACCCATGACAATTATGAAATACAAAGAAGCTATTGGTTATTCCTGTTACTTAAACATGCACTTTGCATCAAAACCTGGCTAACTTAGGCACAAGTGAGGGGCTGGTGCAAATTAGGAAGAAAAAATGCTTTTTCCATTAGAGTGACATTTGCCTCTAGCCATATCTATGGATACTTGTGTCAGTTATGAATGTTTTCAATTAAGGGAACTTCTTGCTAAGGGTTCTCTGAAATGGTGGAAGCAGCCTTCGCTTGAACATGCAGCTCTAAATCAAAAACAGTGAAAACAGAAAATAAGCTGTAATAAAATAGAATATCAAGAAGAGACTTTTGTTCCCATCCAAAAAGAACCAAGGGAGGTGGGAGATCTTGCAGCATACAAATAATTGCCCTTTGTTTCTGGGAAACAGGGAAAGACCGCTTGCAGTCGAGGCAGAAATAAGTTTACTGGCACAAAGGCAAACCAACACCTGAGCACTGCACTGACCCTGCCATGCCAGCAGCTGCCACTGTCTCCCTTGTTTGTTGGCAGTCCAAAATAACAGCCAAGAACAGGGAGGAGATGAGACTATGCAATTTCTAAACTTTATTTGGAAGAAAATGTGTTCAAGTATCTTGCTTTAAAATACCATAGGAAAAACAGAAGTGAAGAATAAACGAGAAGCTGAGGTATAAAAATGATACCCATCCCTTTCCACAACAATGTCATAATACACCAATTGCTCAAAAGCACAAACAGAAAACTAACAGTTTTAGTAGCTAGCAGTCTTCAGATGAAAAAAAGTCTACAAACACAGCTCAGTAAGGTCCAGCTGTGCAACTGATTCACCATCCTGCTCCCAGGTCTTCTATCCTTCATCTTGAGTATCCTGGGAGAAGGCACAGAGTAAATAAGAAGAAGCTCTTGTCCATGTCCCTTCCTTTTATACTAATAAGGCCTCCCTTAGGGGATTCTCCTTATTTCTATGCATGGCACCTCACATACTAAGTAAACGTTTAAGATGTTGCTGCTGCTTGCCTTCCGGCAGGAATTATCTGCTGCTGCCTAGAACAGTCTTTCCTTACTAGAAAATGCTTTTTAAGAAGTTTGTCCTATCCATCTGTTCTTTTGAAATAAAGCTGAGGAATTCAATTAGACCTGCATATATTTAACTTGGCTCCCTAAGGAAACAAACAAAGCTATCTGTTGTCTTTTTTAAAGTATATGTCAATAGACATAATTTTTGCAAACACTGCACTGAGTGACGATATAAGAGATTTGAGATCATCACGTAGGTTAACTGTGTTTCTTGCTATCACCTTGATTGAGGAGAAGAACTTCTTCAATTCCTTATTGTCAGTAAAATCCACTTTTGCTAGCACTGCTCCATGATTCACCATTCACAGGGAACACATTCTATACAACTTTGTGCTGTGGCAGTCAGGCGTATATTGGAACTAGTTGATCTTTGAGTTCTCTTCCAACCCAAGTCATTCTCCGTTTTTTAAGAGCTGGTAGAAAATTCAGACTGGATTGGTTTTGGCAAAGAACTCAAGATAAACAAAATCTTTTCTTCTTAAAATGAGATTACATGAATGTAAAAATCCAGTCTTTTATAATAAAAAAATCACTGTTAACTTAAATCTTGTCTTACCTTTCCCCCAAACCAAAATGTTTCCACTTGAGTCTCCTGTAATAGTATCACCATTTTCAGAAAAGGTCACACACAGGACAAACTTTGGCTTCTCTTGCTTCTGCACGGTTATTAAAAATACACAGTCACAGCACAACCCATTCATTTTAGCTGTATGCATTTGAGTAATTTAATTTAGTCTTACACAATTCTGTTACTACTTAAAAGTCTTCATAGGGGTTAAATACATTCCCACAGTCTGAACAGCTACTTTGTGCAAAGGCAAAAGATGCATCAGTTGAGACTGGTGTCCCAAAACTTTAGCTACAAGTCCTGCAGCAAGTGAGAGGGCCTGCCAGCTTTTAAAACAAGACCAGGAACATTCTGAGACAAACTGAACCCCGCAACTCCCTCCTCATCCCAAAGGCTTTAAGCATTTGAAATGGCCAAAGACGCAAGTAAATTTTATTAACAGAGTTTGTAACTTTAAGGTTTCTAGGAGAAAACATACTATGAGAAAGTTTGGCTGCAGTGTAAAAATTAAGGAATCATCTCTTGAAAGGTTCAGTTGAAAGGCTACGGTTCAGTAATGGAAACACTGCTTTGAGACCCTGCATTTAAGTTACTGACAGCAACAAATAGTGAAAAGGATAAGAGGACAAATAATTCACTAGCTAGTAGTGTTTACAGACATGATTTACAAAGTTTTTTGACTGCTAGGTTGTATGGCCTCTTTTTTTCCCTCTGTTAAGGAACTCTTATTAAACTAGGGCCAACACAGTTTTACATTTGCAACGACCAAAATGAACAACGGATCCATAACAGAGGCAGAAAACTGTCCAAGTAAAAAAAAGTTAAAAATAAAAAGTTTCTTCTGCCCAAGAAGTTAAAAATAAAAATGAAAAATAAAAACTAACAATTTAAATGCTTTATCTCTGCATCTTGACCTTATTTCACCCAAAGTACATAAACTGACATTGCAAAATAGTTTTGACTATCCTTGCAAGTCACAACTCTGCAAGCAGTTAAATTAGCCCTACTGTAGTTATCTGCAGTCATTGCAAACATCCCTCATTTGTGCATGCCACTGCTGTAAAGCGTAGTCTGTATTTAAGAACAATACCAAATCAAGACCTTGAAATCAAAATATTTAACAAATAGTGCCCAGCTCAGTCTGTATTTCAATTACATAAGTCTGGGTATCTGAGCAGAACAGAGGTAAAGGAAAGAATATTCATAGTCACATAATTCATAACTGAACTAGAGGGGGTTTTGTCTTTCCTTTGACAAAATTTTTTGTTTGTTTGTTTGTTTGTTTTTAATCTAAAGTAAGCATAAGGAATTTATTTTGTTAGAGTAGGGAACTATAAAGAATATAGGAAGAGGAATGCAAGGAACAGAATGGTAACTGCACCCCAAAACTTCATTGTGATGACAATCCATGAAAAAGTCAGTGTCATACCATGAATGCTAAGGTTCTATAAAATTTCAAATTTAATCATAATCATGTTGATTTGATTTTTTCAAACCTTATTAACCCTTACTTCTGTATGACTGCACCATTACTATAAACACAAAATTAAATAAATATATTGTTTTACCTCGAATAATCCTTGCTTTTTAATAAGGGAATTCCCTTCTAGTGTCCAAAAATAAAGGTGTGATTTTCCACAAGTAACTATTATATTTGTATCAGTAGGGTGAAAATCTGCAGCAAATACAGCTTCATTAGAGCACTTGAAAGGAAAAAGAAAAACATTGTATCAAAATTTAAAATTCAAATAAAACAAAACAATGTGAAATTGTTCTCTAATTAGATAAATTGATCAACTCCTGATAAAAGAAAAACTTTGAGCCATTCACTTAATACTGTAGGATTGAAATACTTTGATAGAATATCCTGAAGTAAAAAAGACTAAAGTTAAAAATATTACTTTTTAAAGTTAATTTTGAAGGATATCTTTGATAGTATCAGATGATGAATCATTCTTTATGAAACTCAGATTAAGATGCTTC
This sequence comes from Oxyura jamaicensis, assembly GCF_011077185.1. NCBI lineage: Eukaryota > Metazoa > Chordata > Aves > Anseriformes > Anatidae > Oxyura > Oxyura jamaicensis. The sequence continues at coordinate 42,269,051 of NC_048897.1, read as the reverse complement.
TTTTCTGCACATGGTCCTACCATTGTTTCCCAGACGTTTCTAATAAATTGTAGAATGAATACAATAGTAATTTTTGAAAGCTGTTAGGATAGTCTTAACAGCAAGAGGAAACATTCATTTTCTTCATGTTCTTTGCCTTTTATAAAATGGAAGTGCTAAAAAGTCACAAGACATTTTATGACAAGAAATCCAGATGTACTTATAAGTAGTACAAAATATCTTATTGCAACACCTTGACATCTGCCAGCTTTTCTTCTTTCTGCCAATCCCACACCGAAAGCACATGGTCATTTGAGTCATCCACTGAGCACAGGCTACTTCCTCCATTCTGAAGCAAAACATGGAAAATATTAATACATCCCCTAAGAAACATTAAAAACATATAAATACATATCCAAAATACTTTGATACTTCCCTGTAGTTTAAAATGATTTATTTACATTGTTATACTTCTAGTTATCCCACAGATCTTCAAGAAATATATAGTATCATTGAAAAATAGAGTTAAAAAGGGATCTAGAAAAGGAACTCCGGTAAACTGTAGACAAATAGACTTTGGCAGGAATGAGGTATGAATCTCTTTTTAAAAATTCAGTGATGCAACTTCCCAAGGCAAACTACACATTATCTATATTATTAAGAAGGCTTTTCATTATGATTATATGGAAATTGTTTCTTGCAGTTTAATCAATTGATTCTTGTCAGATCTACTATGGACGTGGGGATCAATTTCACTCTTCTTTATAGGAATAATGGACCAAAATCAGGGAACATTATAAAAAAATAGAAAATGACTTATTCCTGACAGGTGTCTTTGTCACAGTTCCATCTTCTATCAGTCTTTCTCATCTTAATGACCCTAATTTGTTCAGTCTGACTTCATGCAACGTATTAGCCAGTCTCTCCATACCCCTTTTTCTGGGGTATGAATCCAAAGACTAGATGAGGAACTCTGAGACTCCACCTGAACTGAGGGGAGCTGACTGGTATCACAGGTCTCACTAGTGATGTTAACTGTTATATAATTGCTAATAATCACCAGATCTTTTTCCAAGTAGAAACTGTCTAGAAGGTGGTTTTCCAACCATTTTTTCCAATTTTGGAGGGGATTCATTCCTAGCCTTGTATCTACAATGGAATAAACCATCAAGTAATGCCTAACTGCTCTCCAGCCCATTCAAATATGATGTGTTTATTTACTATTATATTGTTCCTGGTATTAACCATGTCAGCTTTGACTGTGGATAAGCTTGCTGGAACAGGCTGAGCCTGTGCTTACATGAGCATTCTTTTGGCAGCAACGCTGACAGTCTTTCTCCTGCCACCCATAGTACAGCCACGTGTTGCTGCCTCTTGAGCTGAGCCAGCACAGAAGTTTGTACTATCACAGAGTGAGCCTTTTTTGGGAATAGATCAATTTTAGAGGGCAAAAAACGAAAAAAAGACATAAACTGATTTTGTTTACATATAATTTTGCTTGGTCGTTTTTCTGATGCATTAGGTCCCAAAACGCATTTCGGGCACAGCTACAAAAATAATTGTGCCAACACAAATCAAGAGGTGAGACAGACAGGAATTAGTAGCCTGAAGACAGGGCTGTTTGAAATGAGAAATACTACACTGGTATAGATTGGGAAGTGATACTCAAAACAAGCTAAGCTATGACTGTGAAATGATAGCATAAAGCAAAGACATTAAACAGTTGCTTTCTTGTGGCATCTGCCAATAGCAATCCTCTGCTATAAAGCATATTTTATCCTTCAAAGCTGACCTTGATCTGCATTCTTTCACCTTTGCAGAGAGCCACCTCTCTCAATTCTTTCCTCTCTTTTCTAATTCATATACAATATTGTCAACCACATTTCTGCAACCGCTTGTCTCTGAAGAACTTAATTATGTATTATGGTATGCACATGGTAGACCTGAGACTGTTGAAATATTGCTGACTTTAATAATGACAAACTGTTGGAAATGAGCTTTATTCCAGTAGAGAAGCAGCTAAAGAAAAAAAAAATCGATATTTGGTTTGGTCACTGAAGCTATATTTGCAAGACTTCAAAGACCTGTTTGGCAAACATTCTTAGTATGACTCTTTTACTTTACTTACAGATTTAGAAAAAGCAATGCAAGTGACGGCTCGGTCAAAAAACCCCATTCCAATGACATGCAGTGTATTCAGAGTTACAGAATCCCAAACACGTACGTGTGGTGGTAATTGCTATAAAATAGACACAGAAATAACAGTTGAGAGAATGGTGGAAAACAATATCAGGATTTTAAAAAATAATAATTAATCCAAATGACATTTTTAAACTATTTAAGGTATGAAAGCTGTAATAACTTCTCTAGAGCCAGCTGTGTAAGGACTGAGACAATACAAATGATTTACTGATTACCATGCCTAGGATCAGTATTTGGGACTGAGTATATCCAGAGTGTACAGCATTTCAAGTCTCACTGATCTTTGGTAGCTCACTGAAGTTAAGGAAGAATGTCTTGAAACATTAAGTGAAAACCATTGATAACCTTGCAACACGGGACCTACTGGTACACTGAGGATCATCAACGTGAAGTAAACAAAATTATTCTGGCCAACATCAAATGACAGGCGCAAAAAGATTAAGAATTTCTAAACTGTGTGCAAATAGCCCAAGAACAATTCCCCATCAAAACTAGGAAGGTTCCTCCTTCCTCCCCTCAATTCCTGGCTTGTGTAACACAGACAGCCCCACACGTTCAACGTGAAGAGAGAAATGCATCTCAAAACCACTAGAGGGCAACCCCAGGAAGTACAAGCTTATTAACTTTTATTTAAAAAATGGCTATGCTTAAAAACATAGTATCTTCATACTTCACAGGAAAACAATGAAGGCCATACTTTAGTTCTGTTTTTCCATGCCTTTTCAAATGAAATAAGTTTTATTACAAATATATATATATATATATATATAAATAGAACCAACCAGTCTCCCTCTCATAAATTGTGAAATTATTCTAAAAATTATCTATTTGTTTTAGAAATAGCGTTTATATAAAGATTCCCACTCTCACTCTCTCTATATATATACACACATATCTGTATCAAACTTTCAGGTTTTATTTCACAAATATAGTCATGAAAAATTGTATTTATGAAGTTTAAAAAAGTACCAGAGATTTTTCCAACACACAATAGAAAATAATATTTTATTACTCAACTAAGTTATTTCTAGATAAAACATTATACCATGCAACTGGATTTTGTTTTCCTAATTTACTTTTTACTTATACTATCCAGCATATTGAGGATTTTCTTTATCTTGCCTTAAAATTCTTCTTTGACATCTACCCAAAAATTTGCAATAGTTTTGCTACAAAGCCAGCTGTGTTTATGCTGAGCAACGTTTTATTCATTCATTTCCTGCCTCTGCTTTTATTCATTTTTTTCTTACTTGTCAGCTCTTTGAGGTGAGGTTCATCATACTATGTTCAAATAAATTCCTAGCTTACAACTAAGCTTTACAATAATGATGATAAAATAATGATAATAATAGATTATTATTCTTGTCTTGATGGTGGCAAGAATATTTTTCTTCAGCAACATAAAAACAAAGCCATTTTTATTTGTACTTTGGGTTTGGTAGCTGTGGTCAGAAATGAAGTGGTGTAACATACAATTTAATCTCCTCTGCTTCCCCTCTCTTCCCGACATCCATTTTCACTCTCAGGTCTCCCTTATAGGCTTATCCTTTCACATCTCTTTTAGAGACCAACTCCCAAATTACTTTGGTCTTTCTAAGTAATGGAACCAGAAACCAGACTGATCTTGATAATGGAACAGGATAAATCTGATATTGTGCAACAGGCACTCTCAAATTAAGTTTTGTTTGTGCTCAGTTCTAAAATTTAAAACCAGTTTAACCGCCACATGAAAAGGATACACCATTTATCTTCTCGGTAACATATTCCTGTGAAATAAAACCAGATATATGTCAGCAAAGGAGTTACTCACTTTTCCATCCTTGGATGTACCTGCAACTTGACCTGTGGCTATAGTGATCCTATCAGGATGGACAGCCAGGCTAAAAAAAGACAGACAGAGGGCAAACTTAGAGGCACTTAGTATATATTCCATTAGATTTTTGCTTGAGCATGTAGTAAACAGACTTATTTTAGTCATACAAAACACACAGCACACACGTCAATATTTTAAAATCATAAAAACAGAACTGATAATTATTTTCATGGTCTTTCACTCCAAAATCTTATGAACAAAGTGGTAATTTGCTTAAGCCCTAATACCAAAGCATGTATCAGACAAGCACCAGTCTCACGCTGGGACTCATCCCACCTAGATTTAACTGCTTACAATGTATAAGGACTTTATGATTTGAGCTAGTTATCTAACTTCAGCTATCTCTCATCGAACATTGTAGGGATTCGGTCAGCATTGTAAATGCAGCCTAGTGACAGTCTTCCAGACCAAACATATTTATCCACTCAAAGATAAGGCAAATTGCTCGCTAGAATGTGTTGACCAATGTACTGCAGCAGCTCCTCTGGGGTGATACCACATTCTTCTCTGTAATATTTTTCTAAAGGTTACTAAAGGAGTTTTTTTTGTTTGTTTACAAAGAAATAGTATACAAAAATTAGAAATCTGATGATGTAACTTCTAAAATTACAACTGTAAAATTTACCAGTGTTAATGTCTTTAACTGGAGTACAGTCAACTTTTGCCTAAATTCTATCTTAATTCTCTTTTCACTGCACCTGCTTTGCATAGAGTTCTAGAGGCTAGTACCCTGAAAAAATGAACTGTGGCAATAATTCATTCAGCTTTATAATGCAGCAATGTATCTTCTTTCTAATAAAACAAAGATTTGAAATGTCTAAAGAATCAGAAAATTTTAAAGAAATGAGATGGAACAGGTCCAAGTTAAGGTCTCCTTGTAAAAGGGGTAGATTACACAAATAATTCAGTTTTATGAAATGTGCTCACAATGCAAAGATTTGATTATCAGTTCTATTTTTGGCTTTCAGTGACAACAGGTGTTTCATAAACCTTAACTCAAAGAAAGGATGTCAAACTCAGTTCATACATTAGAGCCCATCAGATAATCTTGGTGCTCTTTTTCAGCTCCACTCAGCAAGTAGACAGATACAGTCAAGATAAACCATATGTTTATTTACATTTCAATTCAATGATACTGATATTTCCTGATATCTAATATCCTCTAAGCTTAAACACTGCAAAATCACTTTGAAGCTCAAGCTGGCATGTCTGAATGACAGCAGACAAACCAGACTGCTCACGACAAATTTGCAGAATATTTGCCATGATGTACACATGCTCAAAGACTACTAGGGAGACTGCAGATGAGATTAAAACTGTTTTACTGATTAGACTGAGCCTAAAGGACTAATAGCTGTTACCCAGACCCAGATAAGATGAATAATTCAATCCTACTTCAACAAGGACGGTGAGTAAAAACAGAGCAATGAAAATTAGCAGATCTATAGTCAGATTTCTCTACATTTTTGTATTCTCAATGTAAAAAAGCATATCACGGAAAATAAATGTTCTTGAGTAAATACAAGTAGGAATTGTTAGCAACTGAGACAGAGAGAAAAGCAGTAACTTGGAGAACATCTATACAGCAATTGCATATAGACACCTCCAAAGTAGCAGAGCACGTACAGGAGCACAGACTTCAAGGCAGGTTTTGCAAACAAAGTCAGGCTCTGCTGAGGGACACCTATGGATATCCTCAAGTCTGTGCGACCACATCTTCACAGCAGTTGTTTCTTGCTGACTAGATTAGAGCTGTAAGAGACGTCCTTACCATGACTACAATCAGACCTTTATATGATTGTGTAAACGCATTGTCAGAGGAATTGTTAAGGAACCAACCCACGCCAGGTTAGATTACACAAATTTTTCAAAACTGTTGCGAGAAAAGAACAAAGTATTACCAACCAAATACTGTTTTATGAGAGAAAAATAAAACTACAGTGGGTGACTTACCACTTCACATCATCGTTATGACCAGTGTAATGTCTCTGAAGTTGTTCTTCAACATTGAATAACACGACTACAGATGCAATAAAATATACGGTTTCACCCGTTGGAAGAAGATACAGGTTACTGCGACAGTCCCGACCCCGATATCCATAGCTAGCATGTTTGTCAAGATGCAACAACATTATATATAAAATTTAGAACATTAAAAATAAGGAAAAATTAAACAGATTTTCTGTCATGTATTTCCTGATAGGCAGCATCCCTTGGCTTGAGCACAGTTTTATCACTTGAGACCCTTCAGAACTCCCTCCCTTCCTACAGCAGGGAGAGATAAAGCATTTCACCATGTGAGTGCCTGAAAACCTATATATCATACAGAAAATACATGGTAAAATATACAGAGACAGGATTTTGTAGGCGTACTATCCCTTCAGCATCTTCTGAATTTCTCTAAATGCCAGACTAAGGAAATATTAATTTTGTCCCAAGTGTATTAACTATTTACAGTGGTTGATCAATTAAAATAAAAATTCGGACTTGATGAAAACATTAATAAGCCCTTCAGTACATCTCTCTGCATTACATTAGGATTGATTGCATTATCCTCTGTTCAGGTTGATTGATTTCATTATTCTGGTCATTACCAACCAGATGGATAAAAAAGCGCAGAAGAGTTGCATCATACGTTATTTCTGTAGCATTTAAAAGGCAGTGGCCCAGATTCTTATGCTAGTCATATCAACACTAATCTAAAATTAATCCAATGAACTAACTGGAATTAATCCAGAAATAAATTTCATTTAGACTGAATGTTAATTCAGCCAAATTATGTAGTTTTATTCCTATGAAGAGTCATTAGGGACTACAACTATTTTGGCTTTCCCTTTTTATGGGAACAGACAGGAACAGTATCAGCAGAATCCTGGCAAAACAGCAGTGTTCTAACTCAGTCAATATGGAGAAACTGGCTGTGAGAGATATATAGAAAGATACCAAAACACCAAATATCTGATATTAAATAGATATTTGTGCACTGTTCTCCATGGTCAAGGATAATGCAGACAAACTAAAACACCCATGTTAACTATAGGTCCTTACTGTATGATCACGTTATGTTATTCCTGAAACAGGAACTTAAGTAACAGCTTGCTGGGTTTGTTTGTTTGTCTTAATAAATATCATAGAAGTAGTGTTGCATGCCCAACCATCAAAATATACATTCAAAAATAGAGTTCTTAAGCTCCCAAACGGGATTTTTTCTGCCAAAGTTCCTTAAAATTTGACACATTCAAACCTGAAGAAGTGAAAACAACAAATATTTAAGTTATAAAATATTTACTATCAATTTCTAATCATATAATATTGAAGTTATAAAATATTTATTATCAATTTCTAATCTGTCTGTAAAGATTAGAGTTACTACTTTAGATTTCAGGATGCTTTATTTGTTCAAATTTATTTTTCTTTATAAAGCCAGATACCATCACCAACTGAAGCAAACAAAATTCCCCTAAATTTAACAAAATAAAAGCAAGTTGATAATGAACTAACAGTTTAAGATATATTAATAAATGAGTAAATAAATAAAAATACACATACATGAGGAAGAAATCTCTGTGCTTAAGAATAGCCATTAAATGGAAGAGATCTCATTCTTTTGAGAAAATCTCCTTTTTCTACAATTCTTCCTGTTAGGAACAATGCTGCATTCAGCCCTACGCATGACTGCTGTTGCCAAATACTCACTTTTTCTCTAGCAGTCTTTTATTCTCAAATTTAAACTCCTGGGGTTGATCTCTCCTTCTCCTCACAGTTTCCCACCCTCTGATTTGGTGGCTCCAACTTTGATTTGGTGAGTTGGCACTTCAGCAAATGTTATCTTGACCTTTTCTTTTCATTCAGCCTGCAGCCTTTGTGTCAAATCTGCTTGCCAAATGAGCTAGTCTCAACTGGATCTTTGCAGATCACAGCTCCCTCCCTGATGTCTCCAGTGCCGCTGTCTCACTCAGATTGCCCACTCTGCTCCAGCCCTGCCTCACACTTCATTATTCAGTATTTTTTTTTCTTCATGTCTGAATATATCTGATAGTCTGAAGCTTTTTTTTTTTTTGACTTACTGAGATATCTACTAATAAGATTGTAAAACCCCTTTATGTTTCAGCTACGTAGATTAGATTTTCTTGCTTCTGTTTCTCATCATAGACTGCTTTGCCCTTTCCATCTCTCCATCTCACCTCCAATATCTTGTTTCTCTAGGCCCAATTTTACATTATAAAGCATTTCTGGCTATAATCCCACAGCCAGGCTGATTGGTCTACTACAAAGATGTTTTCTCTTACTCCAGTTGTCTTATCCTCCATGCAAACAACTCAGCTTCTCCAATTTAACTGGAATGAATGCCTGAAGTACTGGTGTTTTTTCTCTCTTTCCTCAAATTATCTTACGCTTCTGTCCCCACTTTATCTTATCATCATTATAGTCTCTAAACTGGACATTATTTCACTTATTAATTTATTCCTCTTTGAGTCCTGTAGGTACCTAGACATAACTTTTAAATACAGATATGATTTGGTTTAATTCAAAGAAAAAAATGGAAACAATTAGCAGAGTATTTTTAGGAAAATATGCTTCCTCCTCAGTAACCATTTATAGTTAGTTGAATCATTTTATTAACTCATACCTTTTCTATTAATAGAAAACATTTGTATATGGGATTTTGCTAGGTACACAGATGCCCACCTGGGAAGACATATGAATATTCAAACTAAAAATAAATGACTATTTGCCAGATGGAGTATTAAGTAAGCTTAAGTGAGAAATTAATGAAACTGAAATCATGACTTAACTCTAATTATCGTTTCTTATAATAGTCTGAAATATTAACTTCATGTCACTGCTAATGACAATCTGTTTTGTGCTTTTTGCTGTTAATGTATCAGCAAGCATCTTAACACCTTCTCCCACATCATTCTTATTCCCTTCTTCATGGGGGACCTTACAAACCTGAAAAGACATCATTCAGTTCTGTTGTGATGTTCGGTGAGAACCTGCACAATGATTAGATGGTAGAATGCTGCAAGTAGTATTTATCACTGAAATCTCAACCATTTTATAACTTTGTGATGGCTTGGGTTTTTTATTTTTTGGTTTTTGTTTTAATTCATCTTTGGTTATTTCTGTATGCATCATCTCTGCAGTTCCAGCAGAGTGGGGTTGAACCCACAAGCTCAGCTGCAATAGGAATAATAAGAATGGTTACTAAATCTGTCATTAATCTCTAGTGAATACAATGGGGCTTTTGGAAACTCTGTGTGCATTCTGAAACCACACACAGTTCTATTTATACAACTTAGAAAAAGAATATTTGCAGCCTGCCTTCTTTTTTATGAAGACAAAGCAACTTCCTATTTGCAATGCTTGGGACCAAAAATGCATTTGCTTAAAATAGAGGTCCTTATGAAGACTTCATCTCTCTAAACATAGTGGATATTACAAATAGCCTCAGATCTTTTTGTGTTTATAGTTTATCTTGAATCATCTATTACATATACTGACATTAAACACAAATGAAAGGTCATTTCTTTTTTTTTTTTTTTCCAAGAAAGGATGGATTTTCTTATTACAAATTAAACTGAGACATGAAAATGTCTGTATGTGATGAAATACTGGACATTTTTCAGGTCAGAACTCTGTAATTATGTCTACTCAGATTAATGGAAAATTCTGGTTGTTTGGCGTTTACACTGCTTAAGCACAGTTTCAAATCTAAACATAAGTATTATGTGATACATATATATGTATATATATGTATCTTATGAATTTTATTGCTAAGTGCCTATCAATTGCAATATGGTATTCAATTCAGGTCTTATTCAAGTACTGAAGTTGGTTACAGCAACTCCTATATAAGGCAATGGTGCAGTCTTTACAAAATCCAGTTTAAAATGATAAATTACTGCTTAGAATCAGCAAAAAACCCAGAGCTTGTTTTATGCATACTATAATTAATAATCACAGCTCACTACATTCTTACAATATGCCTCATTTAATCTTTAGCTAATTAGCATGCTTCAAGCGCAACCTTCAGGCAACATTTAAGTAAAATCTTCAGCTGCCACCCTGTACTTCACAAAGTGCAGCCTCAAGAAATGAACACCTATTTGAATGGAATGTCGCTTCACACCTCACTAATGAAACAAGCCCTGTTAATGAAGATCTTGCTGTACTCTAGCTCTAAAACATATTTTAAACAAACCATTAAGAAATGACCAGTTTCCAAGTAGTCCTCCAACACCAAAAGGATACACCCATTCCAGTTTAAGCCTCTTGGCTGGTAGCTCTACTTTTGCTTCCAAATTGTAAGATTCCACTTGATCTTTGGGCATGTACATGGTTACAGGACGTCCACGAAGAAACATTTTTACGTATCCTTCCTCTATAAAAGGTCAGAACAGTTTAGAGTTACACAAAAAAAAACATCAGTGGAGAACTCCAGTGCTCCTCAATCCCTTCCCACTTAGTTTGGTGCATTACAATTACAGAATGACATGCAATCACAAACGTATAAAATAAGCAGCTTATTTTTCCCTAAATCACAATCATTAGGCAGAATTACTACTTTTTTTTTTTTTTTTTTAATAAAGTCCCTTTTTCCTCTCAATTTTTTGAACAAAAGAATTAGAACTAAATAATGCCATGAAAAACTAAAAAACTGAAAGGATTGAAATTGAGACTTCTTTTTGTAAAGTGAATGTTACATATTACATTTTTTAAATATAAAAAATGAAGTGGAAAACATCAAAGATTACAATTAACACAGAAATGCCACTTAAAATTAATTTTATTTTTTAATCAGTATTTACAGTGGAGCATCAGCATCTAAAGTATTTTCCAACACTCAGTCGCATTCTTTGCATATCAGTGTAAAGATATGCTTTACACTTGATACAGTGTTAGAGATACATTTGAAATAAGGAACATGAACAATTAGTAAAAAGAATCATGCTGATGTACATGCAAAAAAAGATGCGTTAAGAATTACTAAACATTGAAGAGGAATGACAACATTGACAGCACGTTATAGAAAGGAAAATGACATACAGGAGAGAAGCTACAAAAACTGTATTGGCTGACAGAAGTAAACATTTCTAGAAGAAAATACTAAAAATAATGTGTTGAACTTGGAAGAAATATTTTGGGGGGAAGAGAAGCAGGGATTAATAACAGATCTGGAAGTACTGACTTGGGGACTTCATGGGGCTTATAAAACTAGGAGATCTGGGAAATGCCATGAAGGTCTGACTAGGACTTTTGGGAACTGGCAAGGCCAAAGTGGGTGTCCTGTGAACTTCTGGTGAAGTTTGTCCAGATTCAGAACGTGCTGGCTCTTGCTGCTCCATCGGCAGATCAAGGAATTCAGCCTTGTTCTCATGCGAATCAAGCAGTTTTGGAGTCAGTGACATCTGTAGAGTTACTAGACAGAATAATCACGGGCACAAAGGAAATGGAAGGGCAAAAGTAATAAAATCATGTAAATGAAAAAAAAATTATACAATTCAGGACTGTTAAAATTATGCTATGAATTGTTAAGTATCATTACAAGTATACCATTAGTTTTTAGTTTGAAAACTAAGGCTTTATTTCAATTGGAAATGCATACATTAAAAATCCTGATTAAATGAATAAAAATTATTGGTTGAACAAATAAATATCATAGCTATGTTGCATTACCCAGACACGTGTATTCTGCGTTTACACTAATTCATTTGGGAAAGATCTACTTCACCTGTCACAGTAACATTACACATATGGCTCTCCAAAAACCCTCTAATTTACAGAATTCAAAGGTATAACAAAAGCAACAGAAAACAATGCTAAAAAATTAGAACAAAAAAAAAAAAAGAAAACACAAAAAAACAACAGAATAATGATGGTGACAGACAGTTGGAGCTCAAGATGAATGTTAAAATTGCCAGAATACTGGAAGTGTTTTTAAGAATCTACTCTGATAGATCTGTATTTGAAAATAAACTGAAGAGGGTAGAGCATTAAATAGCAGAGCATAACAGCACTATTTGTATGCGCATGCAGCGTCTATTTAATGAGCTTGAAACACATGCCAATGCTACTGATACTGATGCACTGGAAGTTAATAGATTTTCAGCAGTGACAACTCTTGACTGTGCTTATCAAAGGCTGGGAATGAATGAAAGTTTAATTCACTGAGCTGCTTTTCTCACTTGAGACATCGTGGGACTCATATAACTTGCATTGAGCCATACAGAGTGGAACTACCCACATTTGACCTAGTCACTCAAAATTCCTTTTTAGAGTAAATAGGAAGAAACAGGTACTTTTACAGGAATTAATCACATCTTAAAGCAGGTGTCCAAACCCAAAATATATAAATTATGCCTTCAGTATGCCTGTATCTCTCTAATAACTATAAAGAGGAATTTAGTATGACTAGGCAAGACAGAGAAATCTATACTGTGTAGTTATTTTTAAGTTTGGTAATATTAATTACATTTGTTCTGATTTTTATAGTAATATAAACTTATTATTTTCCTAACCAATCTACATCCACCTTTCCTTTTATTTTTATAACTAAATTTTTAAGACAGCAAAGTTCATTATGTGAAGATACAGTTGTAAAGACAGACAATCAAACTACAAAGACAGACCAATGATGAAACTTCTAAACAAATGTATCTTTTACATCTGCAATTTTTCAAATTTTGAAATTGTTGTTGAAAATAACAGTAAAAAAATAACCGCTATTAAGAGGCTCTTAATGTGAATGCTCGTAGGATCTGCAAAGCAGACACTACTGATCACAGGCATAAAATTGACAATGAATACACAGAGGTAGAAACTCTTTAAAAAACTTTGCCTCAAGAATTATTTTTTTTGGCGAAATTCTAGATCTGTTGCAAAGCTGAGAGATGCTGATTAGTGGAAAAACTGTTAGGAATAAACTATCTCTAAAAAGCAAGACAAAACTGTGATCTGTGATTATATCACAGACATAAACATGCATCAAAAATGTGCATATTTACACCGCAAATTTGCTACAGCTTTAGAAAACAATATGGTATGTTTACCAAATTTAACTCTGCAATATGACATTGAGCAAAAAGCACTGATAAATTAGTTGTAGGCCTAGATCTGCTTACCCAGCATTTAGAATAATCTACGCTCTACTCAATATGAAAAAGCAAGGGAAATACCAAGGCTTCTATAATCATGTTAGGCTACCAGCAAAACAGCCAACAAAGGGGCAAATTCTATATGAATTCCAGCAAAAGTGCAGAACACCATTTCAAACACAGTGAACATTCATGTGTTGCCATATAGCTCTCTCAACATAATTTTTTCTAATTCAAATTCTCCTGAAAAAAATCCACGACTGAATTATAACCCATTCTTTTTTTTAAAGTGTACCCGAGGGTTATAATTTAGTAAATTGTATAATAGATGGTGTAATCTCTTTGTTCTACTCAAAGAACCGGAAAAGTTTTAACATTGCAAAATGCATGCAAGTAACAAAATAGCTGTTCATACACCAAGCTTTTATCACACTAGCACCATTTTGCTTTGAGAGCTATGAGGTTTTGGAAGTGAAGCCTACCTTTGCAGTGTGTCACACGGCGCTTCCCTTGTGATTACAGAGACAGAGACAGAAGGGCTAGATAAAGATGTGTTTGAGTACAACAGGCTCACTAAATACCTGCTCTATGGGCTGTCCAGTGGTATTCTGTTGGAGTCTACCTCGTTTCTTGACAAAACCCTGACCCATACTCCATTCAGTAGGTTGGGTAATTAAAGTCAAAACCTTTTTTTCTTCCAGCTAGCGGCTCTGTTTAGTTCCTCTATCATTAAAATATCCATTGACACTTAATTATTCAAATAAAGCTGAAAGTAACTAAAATATCAAGTATAACTTTTAGAAATCATCAATTTCAGTAGGAATTTTGTTCATCTGAGAAGAACAGAAGTAGTGACACGTTTAATTACTGATTTTTTTTTACTGATTTTTTTTTTTTTATCTATTCAAAAAGTGTCAGAAGCAAAATTATTCCAAACACCTTTGCTTACATGGTGCAAGAGAAGATGAAATGTATTACAACCATTATATATTCTGTGTGAATCAGAAACTTTCTCTTTTTTAAAGCAACTGTTTTCATGAAAGAGACGTGGAATTTGATTGTATTGTTACAAAAGATTTAAGCATTTAGTTTTATATGTTACTGAGATCAAGATCAGCTACACTAAATCTTGAAGTATAGTTAAAGAGGTTTGTTGGATACTGATCCAACCGCTTGGTTTACCGCTTGGTAAACAATGGATTTTCTACTTCTTCAGCTTGTATGCTTACTGTTACAGAACTATAAACAAGAATATGATAAATTTGACAAGTCAACAGTTTTCTCCCTTTTTTATAGGGAAGGTTTTATTTTAATTCTCTTTTTTCCAGGACAAAAATAACTTATCTATGCTATTCAGTTTTGTACCTTCATCGAGGACAAGGACAAATTGTTTCACTTATACCTCCTATTTCGCTTTTGAAATCTTGTTACATAGGCAATAAATAAGGAGGAAAAAAAAAATGTGATTTTCAAATTAAAGACAGATTTCCAAAGCTTAGCTACAAAACACCATCTTTATTTGTGATTTGATAAATATTATTATAAGGCATTGAGACAGATGTGGAATTCTTAAAAGGGAGCAATCAAGTACAGTTAATAACATAAGTTGACAGTGTCATAGCTGGAATGCAGCAAATGCTTTAATTAACAAAACTCCAATACTGCTTTGAAATGAAAGACACATTTGGTGTAAGTCACGGCCTTTTTCTTCTTTGTCTTCTTACAAGGAATGCTAACTGTAAAATAAACCTATTGGGCCAACAAAAACTGGAGCAAACTGCTTGACTTTTCTTAAAAAAAAAAAAAAAAATCCGTAGCCTGTAGGTATCATGCTTAGAGGCCCAACACCATTTCCTGGACATTCACAGATAAAATCTATTATTTTATCACAATTTTCTGTTTAAAAATTTCAAAAGTTCTTACCTGCACTGAACATTGGTTCCTTGGGTTTGCTGTGAAAATAATGAAGAAATTTCTATGTTACAAAGCTTATACAAAGTCTCCACATGTAAAGCCATAAATATAACAAAAATAAAAATATGGAAAATATTATTAAATAAAGAAATTTAAAGTTTAGTTATTTATAATGTAAATCCCTAACCAGACAAAATTGTGAACAGCATTCAGTGTGGTTCCTTGATGACAGATACACCGTTTTTATCATTCAATTCTCTTTCCATTCTCAGAACTATGGATTTTCTCCTACTGCCAGATACTCTTCTCCTGCTCCGTGATTTAAGGAGCAAAACAAAGTTTGAATGGTGCTTTTCCAAAGCGTTAACATAAGACACGGAACCGCCCAGTTGGTTCCAGGTGAATGACAGGATT
This sequence comes from Oxyura jamaicensis, assembly GCF_011077185.1. Taxonomy (NCBI): domain Eukaryota; kingdom Metazoa; phylum Chordata; class Aves; order Anseriformes; family Anatidae; genus Oxyura; species Oxyura jamaicensis. The sequence goes on along the minus strand of NC_048897.1, from coordinate 42,253,571 downwards.
AGATAAAACCCAGGAAATTCATCCATCATTATTAAAGCATCTTCTTTCTCAATCTAGTGCCTGGAAGACAACCTTTGTCTTTTTTGTCCTCAGAAAACTATTTGGGAAAACTTGAGGGGAAAATACATGAAATGTGGAGAAGAGAGAGAAAAGGTGAGTAACCATGTGGATAGTACTACCTCACAAGAAAAAAAAAAAAACAAACTTTTTCCAAGAAGTGCCAGTAGTTTGTTGTCTTTATCCTTTGCCCCTCTATAACTGAGCTTGAGAACGTTGTTTCTGACAAAACATAAAGGGGACATGAAACATTTGTTTTCCTACCAGTTCCATTTTCTTTGTATTCAGTAAAATTTTTGAAATATTATATTACTATTGTATGGTTCTTAGAGTCGGCCCCAAAAGGGTTGAAATGTCTCTTTATTTTAGTGGAGAAATGCATGAAAAGGATAAAGTATTCACAGAGTTCTGAAATGCCATCTCCACATCAGATCCTAGACCACAGTGGGCAGATAAAGAGCAGATAAAAAAAAGAAGAAGAAATTAAACCTGCTTGTATTTTTGTACTCTTTATTTATTTTTTATATTATTTATTTATATTTTTATATTTTTTTTTATATTTTTAAGTGTAGATGATTCTTTCTCTCTATAAAAGAATTCACAGCAAATAATTTTGGAGCATTTTTCCATTTCCTTTGATTTGACATTGCTAAATTAAGAATGATACATTTACTTAACGATATAACCAACCAAACTAAAAAAAAATATGTTCCCATGGATATAGCAACTTCTTGTAATACGGGTCTTGGTATTAATCATGCATCAAAATTCATGCTCCAAGCTGGCCTATGCACAGCCAATCTACATAAGTAGAAAGATGTGTTGCCATTGTTAACACCAAGATTAACATTTTTTTTCTTAGGGAGATATTTATAGAAAATAAAAACTTTATGGGATGCAGGGTTATTCACAAGTGCTACAATATTTGACAAGAATCCCTAGCTCTGAATAGTCCATGCTGACTTACTCAAGCTAATCAAGCTAATGCGAAAGGCTGATTCACCACAGTAATAGAGCAAATCATGTGTACTTTTTAATTATGAAAATCCTAACCAGACACGCAGCTGAGAGGTCCGACTACTCCTTTTCCTTCTCACGAACTTGAATCACTTCCTACTTAGCTAACCCTTAAAAAGGGCTTACCCCTTGCTCGGTGATAGGGAACTGGGACACCACATAGTAGCACGGCAGATTACAGACACTTCCTTACTAATTATTAAAGCTTCTTATGTCTTTCTATAGCATTATGGTTTTGCATATAACTCGTTTGAAAAACAGTAATTTCACAATTGCCTTTTTATATTCCTGATATGCATTCTGCTTTAAGCTTCTCCTAGAGACCAGACATAGTACAAAAAAAAAAAAAAAACACAATAATTCTGTGAGTATCTTATGTAATGTCACCTTCCTCACTCTTTCACTCATACAGCTTTAGGAAGATGAAACCCCCAGCATACAGAATCACACTCAGTTTTCTTCTAGTCCCATGACTCTTGCCTTATCTTCTACACAGTGGCCCAGCTTCAACAGGAAGCATGAGGAAGTCTTTACCCTGACTCTTCCATGGCATAAGGACACTCCTCAAGGAGGGGAGAGCTGTGGTTTTGAACACCCTGAGGCTGCATGTGATATAAGTCAGGTCTTCTAACTCCTGGGAAAATTCTCTAACCTTACAATTATTGCTCTAATAGCAGCATCAACACCACTAGCTCCAGCTAACGCAATGTGACATGCGCTCCCATTTAATTCCTTAGGAGCTTGCACATTACTTAAGGATTGCGTGACTTGTACACGAAGACTCCTCCTTGACTCCAAATTAAGTGATTTCTAATCAATGCTGTTGCTCAACCATCTGTGGCCCAACACCTGCAGAATTACACAACCATCAGATTTCTGTTAGATTAGTATTAAAAAAAAATAAAATGTGTTGGGAGTACCTTAATCAACCTTAAACCAGAAACAAAGCAAGTTTGTCAATAACCATTATCTACATCAATGCTTTTCTCTCTCGGCTATTTTGGAATCAATCTTTTTAAACGTACAATACCAGTATGTAGCTGCTAGAAGTCATATCCTTTCTTCATTGAGATAGTCAACAGCCCAATTAATATTCTCATCTTATTTCTTTAGTAGCTTTAATATTAAACTGATTTCAGATAATTAGCACCTTATGCATGTAGCAAGAAGTCAGGGATATCTTTAAAAAAGAGATTTTGCGCAGCACTGTAGTATTTATCTTCCATTTCACAATACAGATCAAATTCTAAATTTTGGGAACTTGATCTAATGAAATTATTTGTACAAAATAAAATACACAGAGAAAGAACACTGCACGGTTAGCGTATATTCATTAAGGCGAGAAACCATAGTAATTTGGAAAAGTAATGAAAATTCACCATTGGCAGGTGTACTTCCTGTTCATACTCCAGAAAAGAGTCTTTCCATCTAATTATACAAATTAAGTTTTTTAACAAGACGTTTCTACACAATATTTGTTTTATTTATAAAAGGTGGAGTTTTCTGAATGAACGAGGTCACAATGTAAGGACTGTTGCTATAACTGGATACGTACAGGGAGGGAAGTTACACATATGTGCAAAATTCAAAAGTAAAAATTCAGTCTTAGAAAAAAAAATGGCTTTGCAAGATCAATACAGAAAAAAAGCCTTGTTAATAAATTCACTGAGATAATCTAGCAGCATTATGCAATGTTGCAACACTATAGAATTTCCAGTTTAAACTAACAGCAAGCTTTTACCATCTCTGCAGTCTCTCCACTAGTGGTTGGGTTTTTTTGCTTATTTGTTTTTCTGTTTTTGTTTCGTCATCATCCTCCCCGCCCCAAATGTTGTCTTCAGGCTCATTTGCCCCTAAGAGTGTTGACAGATTATTTTTTTTCTTTTTCCCCACTAGTGGCATTCTATCAGATACATCAAGATACCCATTTTCTGTGCTAGAAGGCTGCGAAATATTTAGTCACAGCTTTGTCCAAGTTGGTGTATGCAGAAAGAGACATCACTCCTAAGTAATCCAATAAAAGATTGATTTTCATGTAAACAGTAGTATTTAGGGATTATCTACAGTTAATTGCTACAGCGTGGTTGTTTTTTTTTCAGTTATATATCGTACTTTTGGGAAATTTAAAGTCTAATACAAAATACTTATAAACAAATACAAAACCATGCCTATTCAGTACCATTGCAGCATTCTCATCTCTTCAAAACACACTTCCCTCCCCCAAAAGGTTATCTGTTGTTTACAATTATTTTACAAAAATATTAATAATCATCATCATACATGGAAATAAAGTCAAATTTCCAGATGTACCAGAATGCCCAGTCCCGCAGAATTCTGTCAGTTTATAAAAGCACATGCATAGATGCACGCTGCCAAGTGGATCTTACACTGGGTAAATGTTTAGTTTATATAAATAATTACATCTTCCTTGGATACAATTTTATAATCTTTTCTCTGATGGTATTCTTAATTTTTCCACTATTTGCATAATTAGCTAGGCCTCCAACAAAGTCTCTTAAACTTTGCATACTTGCAGACTTGCTTCATAGCTGAAAACTTAAGCCAGGAAACAAACTATTAGTAATCCGATCACCCAAATTTAGGCTGCCCATTAGTTCACAGCAACAGTCAATCCCCACATGAAGGTAAAATGCCAAAGGGATTAAAGGCAGGAGTTTTGTGCCATACCACTGGCTCATGAGCAACCCAATGAGTCATATGAAGGCAACGATGCACAGCCAGATCAGGTGAATTACGGTATTATGTGATCTTCGTTAACAGTGTGTCTGTATGGTCGCATCATCTGAGATATTGTGAAACTGCATCATCACCACCACTTTACATAGGAAACAGGAACAGGACAGAGATCAAGTGAAATGGCCATGACTAAAGCCTGTCTAGGAAATATGGGAAAAAGCCAATTGGCCAATACAGTGACCTCACCACAAACAATGAATCATGCATTTCTTCAAGACCATCCTAGTCTGCAACTCCCGGACAAGACATTTTCTTTTCCATGTACTGCCAGCAGTACAGAGAAGCAGCAGAGATACACAGAGGTGTGCATCATTTTATTCTGCTACATTGGATAATGCCTGCATGCAAGCCTCTCAAGCTTCTCCCTCTTTCTCATTACTCTGACTGAAGTAATTATTGCTTGGAGGTTGGCTGAGTGCCATTCTACACACGTGAGGTGGTGAGTGATTGCTTTTGCATCACTTATTTTCATTTCTGTCTTTGCCTTTTTTTTTTTTTTTTTTTTTTTTTTCCTAATTGTTACCTTCACTTACTAAACCATCATTATCTTGACCCATGAGTTTTTCCTCACTTTTCTCTTCCTATTCTCTCCTCCCCTACCACTGGGGGGTGCAGTGAGCGAGTGGCTGCCTGCTGCTTAGCCGACAGCCAGGAACTTGCAGCAGTTACCAGGCTAAGGGAAACCACTGAGATAATGGGAAAAAAAAGCATGCTTAACAGTTATGAACTTTTGGGGAGGGGACTTTGTGTGTTCATATAATTGACAGTCTTGAAACAAGGCAAATAAGTTTCACCTAAATTTGAAAAAATGCTTTAAAGTGTTTTTTAAAATATGTATTTTTGTCCAACTGGCTGAGATTTAACCCAAAGTTTTCAATATTAGCTGAACTGAACAAACAAGCATCATTGTTAGGGCAGAAGGCAGAGAAAAGAGACAGTCATTTAAGTACCATTACCTTTCACTGTTCTTTTTACCACTAGATGAGCTGCTGGTGGATCCAGTGCGGTTGCGACTCCCTTTGGAATCTCCATAGCTTTCCCTCCGGCCGCCTGGGGACACGCGCTCAGTTGAACTGGTTCTCTTAACAGTGCTAATAAAAAGGGGGAGTAAGTTTATAGCAGGACTTGTAAAAAGCGCATATTTTATGACAAACATTTCTGAGATATGTATCAGGTAGAAAGCTGACTATAATATAACTGTTTTAGTCAAAATTCGATGTATTAAAGACCCTACATCGGAGTTTTGCAGAATACCTGGTACAACAGACTAGCATACCACTTTTGCCCAATCATGAAATAGCAGGTGGGCCATACCAACACCAGACTGATCTGTAATATCTACTTTTCATGTCACATTTCAAATCTTTGAATACCACTCTGTGCTTCTGGACTTTTGGGTTCTCCCAAGAAGGGAAAGATTTAAAGAGAAAGTATATTATCCAGCACCTGCAGACTACAGAAAGTGCCAAGAGTAGATCAAAGTTTGAGCACTAGCAAGCTAACTTTGTATCCACACTCAAAATCATTTATGCAGTGGTTCAAAGTTAGTTGTAATAAGCCACAGAGTATAGCTAATGGAAAGGTGCACACAAGCTCTCTGTTAGCTTGTCAAAAATATATGCTTCCAAATTAAACGTGTGAATAGATCACATTCCCTGCAATCCCTAACAAAGGGTTTCCCAAAGGTTTAAATCTTCCTCGTCAACCATGCTTTCAGCAAAGATAACTAACAGTAGCCTCTTGCATGGCACCCCTCAGACAGGCACCTCTCTCTGACTGAGTACCATGAGCCAAAGCCATAGCAGGATTATCTAGTAAAGAGAAACCCGCCCAGGGCATATACCAGGTAAGAGACAAATTAGTGTGGCTTTTCGTTAGTTCAAACCACTTTTTTTCTGAAATAGTGCTTCCTAGCAAGGGAGGGGAACACATTAAGAGTGAGCTGGGTTTTATGCTTTTCATGTTGTTCTACTCCCTGGGAAGCAGACAGGAACAAGCAGCAGCACCTGAACCAAGACAGGAATCCCTTCCACAGCACCAGCTGGACAGGACTCAGTGTTAGGGTCTCTATTTTCCCCACCCCAGCCCTCTACTGTTTTATCTCTTCTAAAGAACAGAGCAGGAACATCCCCTTTACCCATTATATTCCCACAACTAAACCTTCAGCAGCTCTCTTGCCTCAAATACCACGGACACTGATAATCGCTTCCAAGCCCACACTTCAATACTCACACACCTCTCCCCAAATCCCAGCCACAACCCACCCCTCCACACAAAAATTTCAGTCCTTTCTGTCCCTGCTCCTTCAAGTCCCGGTCAGTCCTTTCACCACCTCCAGCCTCATTTACCTTTGTACACCCACAAGGGTGGTCTGCTTACCACAGGGCTCACCTCAGGCATCTTCGAGGACTATTCCCTGCATCCCCCCTAAAAACTATCCCGACTATATTACCTCCATCAGCTACCCAGACTGTCCCACTTCATGCGTAGTGGGGGGGGGAGGGAAAGTGAGGCATTGACTCCTCATAAATAAGGGAAATGAGATGGACTTCTCTGTTCGGTCAAAATACACTCCGCTTATCTACTATATGACAATTGATACTTTTTTTTTTTTTGAGTATATTTCTGTTCCTTTAGGGTTTTACCGGCGAGGTGGGGAACTATTCCTTGGCGACAGAAATGAAGGAACAACTGAGCCACAGTGCCTCTGCAAAGCAACTGCTTTTCTGTGAGGAAGCCCCCATCCACAGCAACCAGGGCAGACACATCTTATGATGCATCTCAGGTAGCTTCACAAAAATCTTTCTGGACCATGCAGTGGTAGGATGGATGTTCGGTGCTGCATTTTTGTGTTAAAAACAAGCATCATTCAGATGATTAAGCTGAAAAAAATAACTTTCTGTGGAGAGAGAGATGTAAGAGCAAACAGAATGCTACACACAGGGACAGACTGAAAAAATCATGGAAGAAGCAAAAAAGGCAGCGAGAAGCATTTAATTCTGTTGTCACTTCAGGAATTAGTGTTTCCTAAGCTAGCCTAAGACTCTTCAAATCATCTCAATGTCAAATGCATAGGGAAAAAAAACCCTCTTCTGATAAATTAAATAATATACTGCAAGCACTTCACTCTGCCTCTCATCGTCCCAGGTAACATTTCTCCAGTTTAACATAAAAGAAGCCCTGATACCGAAAATACTCCACATAAGATATCTCCATTTGCGTAAGTCCTTCCACTAGATTATACACACTGCTGCAAAAACTTCCACTTATGATTTGGTAGGATCAAACCTTTCTTTCTCTGGTTAAAGAAAAGATGTCAAAACAAGATGCAATATCAGCCTACACTGAAATTAATTTAAGGAAATCACCAAATTATGCTAATATTAGAAACACTGTAGCAATTGTTGAAACAATTTTAAGCTAATTTAATGTTATTTGGGGTTTTATGTTTATAGCTGTCAACATTCAAAAGATGAATGGATGGATAAAAAATGAATGGGACTAAAGCTTAAACATGTAATGCTATCTTCGTACTGAGGAAGTCTCATGTCAGTAGAAAACCCACCTTTGCCAAAACAGAAGAACAAAATTCTTTTAAGCTCTCTTATGTCCATTAGTGCTTAAACTAATTAGTAAAGCCGCCTTCTGACAAATTTTATTTTAAGCTTTCAACACCACCAACAAAAGTCCAGTGAGAAGCATTAGCAGGTGATCAGGAAGAGAATCACAGACAGATGTTTTGATTCCATTCCATTAACTCAGTTTTGGCACAAACACATATTGGTAGCTACAGTGTTGAACACCAACTATTTGTATCCACTGCTACAGCAGATACAGCCTCCTGAAGGAGAACCTTATAGGGTAGGAAATATTTGTATAACTTCCAGGGCTGTAAGAGTGTAACTGAATTCCAGAATTTGGCTTCCAGATTAGTGATACAAAAGGAGAGGCATTTGCAAAATTTTTAAAAAGATAACGTTTGTTAACACCATTTCTAACTTAAAGCAATGTGGTTTAATGAAATATAGTTTTAGTAAAAGTGATGTTAGCATAAGAGATACTGTATCTGAAACTATCATCTAAGTATAGCAATGCATTTATCATGACAAGAAGTTTTAAATGTACTTCTGAAAATATTAAAAATGGGAATAATAATTGCAGTTAAGTTCTACCATGTTAATGCTGCTACTAAAACATCCACTTTCTATGTGTCAAACCAGAACAGAAAAGGAAAAACAACTGAGCTTCAACACTACAAAGCTATTAAGGATCCCTCACCTTAGAGCAGGCTTTTTCAGTTTGCATGCATTGAGAAGATTCACAGACCTGCTTAATCCAGATCGAGAGGTGCGTAAACAAAGCAGAATAAAAAGTGAATGCAACAATAAAATGTGGAAACAAGACATATAAAGCAAACTTACATTAAAAGACATATTCACATGCATTCAAGATATGAAGTCACGTGCAAGAGTAAACAACACAGCGCTTATTGACTTGGATAGATGTTTGATCATTTCAAACCATACATTTCAGAACACCAATGTATCTTTGAATGACAAAATCTTAGCAATGCTCCAAATACACTGACCATTTTGAAAGCTACTAAAAAAAAAAAAAATCAAAAATCAAAGAGGCTATCCGAGGAAACAGACAGATGATCCAGCTAGAAGACAAAGGACTATTTAAAAAAAGCAATGGTAAACACAAGAAAAGAAATCCTCATCCATCCACGCACATACACACACCACTGCACAGCTTGTTTCAAATGGTTGCATCACTGAATTGCAGAGAGCAAATCTGGCCAATGTATACATAAATATTTATACACACAGACACGCATATAAGTATGTTTAATTAACTATTATTGGGGGGAAAAATTAAAGCTAATAAATACATAAAAATAGTGCACAACGCTCTTAGTAGCCAAAAATATTAATATTTTGAAACTTGTCTAGCACTCTTTCTGACCCTCATTTAAATCAATTAGAATAAATTCAGGAATAATATACGAGTTTAATTTCATTATGCCTTTGAGCAAAGCACACTAATAACTTTAATTGTTCGAGATACAGTGAAGTGGCATATTAGTTTGCCACTTGAAGTTCAATGGAGAGGATTTTTTTAAATTTATATTCGTTTTATTTAAAAACATTTTCTTTGAGAGTGTTAAACAGAAGACTAAATTGAAGGTTTGATACTGAATGTGTGTGTGTGCCAGTTACAAATCATTGTTGCCCCCAGAACAGAATGTAGAACATTAATTCCAGGAGACTGAACAATTTCCTAGGGGCCATGTGTTTAGACTTCAGAAGAACAGGAATTCATCATATTAAAGTATTTTATTCTCCCTACAAACAAAGCTTTTTTATGTTTTCTTTGTTCCAGTTTCTTCCTTTTGATCTCCATTGTCAGAATTTTGCAGCATTGTAATGCTTTACAATCTGCTCAAGAAGAAAGAATGACTGATTGTCTCTTTTTGAAAGGCACAGTATATGCTAGCCTACGGTCTGCATCAGCATCCCTACTGGGAAAGGTACTGCCTGCATTCTCCTCCCTTACATTTTTCTTTTTTTTTTTTTTTCTTCCCTTTTTCCCCTTCAACTATTGGAAACAAAGCTATCCTAGATGAGTCACAAAAACCTAGATTTTAATAGGGAACACAAAACATTACTACTGTGTGCTGGACAGATTCCAAAGGCAAATTTAGTGTTAAGCAATGAACTTCAAGCCACATTACATCTGAAAGGAAGAGTGCTGGGGGAAGGGAAAGTTCTGTTCATGATGCAAAAAGACCAACTTATTTTGAATGAAATTTCCAAATAATTATCCTATGCATAAAGTTCAAAATAGAAATATGGCAGAGTATAAAAACCTAGTACACAAAATAGCTTAATTCCTGACTTCCACTGCATACACTAAACACATGAAATTTAAAATCAAATTCCCTGAGATGAGTTTCTTTGTGAAGACGACTTTCAGACACTTTACAAAGACAGGCAATTCTTGATTATCTGTGTGAGGTGATTACCCAGTCCATCACTAAGTCACTTCAGCTCCTCAGCAGCCAGCTTGCACCTGGCAGCCGTGTAGCTTTCAGCACATGCTGGTGCTGGATCAGAATTTTTGATCCCAGTATCACCAGCACCACCAGGTTTTCTGTTTTGCACTGCATTATTGCTGTGTACTTTTACCATCTAATTGACCTGTGTCTTGTATTTTTTCCTATTCAGGTTATTTCATTCCTTCCTCAACTTGGATAATTGGGTTTTGGCTATATAAGATCTGAATGCTGAAGGGGGGTTTGGTGCCCTCAGTTCTAATTGAAGTCAGAGTCAGTTGAGGTTACTCAACACTTTACAAGATCTGGTTCTAATTAACACATTAGGCCTTATAACAACCTACTGATTTCCAGAGATGCACACTTTACATACGGAAAACCAATATGCATAGAGGTTAAGTGATTTGCATAAGGTCATTGAGGGAATGTGGCAGAATTTGAATAAAAACTCTGCTAGTTCCACCCTTTCGGCCTCAAGCCTTTTCCTTTTTTTTCTTTTTCTTTTTTTTTTTTTTATTATTATCATCTGCAATTTTATATTCCTGCCAGAAGTCATTTCCATTTCAGATATTAAATGGGAAATCAGAAAATGTAGTGGTGAACTCTGAACTGCATCTCCTTGGTAATCCAGCAAAGGGGATGAACAGTATACCAACAGTACCAGCCTGCGGGTTCAGATGAGTTAACCAATACATTTAAATACAGCTATTGTATGAAATGAGATTGTGTGTGTAGACTTATTGATAAGTACATCTATTTCTAAGCAATGGAATGTATGGATGCCCACTTGATCCCCACAGAGATTATTTGCATGTATTTATACAAATATGCATGACATGCTGTTTCAAGGGACAGACTGAAATCACTTCAGTTGGATACCACATATTACCTAACCTAATTTTTTAAATCAGAGAAAGGAAGAATCAGAAGTTACTTATTTGTAAACTCCCTTTTCGTAACAGTGTTCAGGTAAACATTTGGCAGGGATTCCACTAAGCTAGATGTATGTCTCTTTTGAAAATATGCTCACAGTAGAAGATGAAATTTTCTGTTCTATTAACCCTAGCACATATTTGTAGTTCACAACAGTGGACTGAAGGTTTAAAATAAGATTCATAAAAGAAGTTTCTTCTTTAAAAAAAACAAAAGAAAACAAAACAACACTTTTCTTTAACTTTGCCTCTCAAATTTTACTTTTTTTTTCAAGTTCTGAAAAACTCTGAATTTTTCCATTCTGCACCTGTATTGTATAGGGAAAGTATTAAAGTATCCAAGCTGAAATTAAGTTTTAAAGCATCTATAAGCACTTAATACTATTTGGAGCTTCTATTCCACAGCATCATATTTTGGACCAATAGAATACCTACACTATGAAGCAGTGTCAGTTTTAGAATCCCTTTATATGAAAAGAGCACTATAAAACCATGACAGTGGGTGATATTGGCAGTAGGGTGATGGTTGGACCAGATGATCTTGGAGGTCTTTTCCAACCTTAATGATTCTATGACATTAGCAGAGATGATAATTTGCAAAGTTATTAAGAACTACACACTATTTATAAACTGTTCAGCATTAAGTGAAGCTTCTTAACAAGTTCTACCCACCTGAAAAAAGGGAACTATTTGACCTTGCTGCTATATTCATATTACTTTATGCATACCCACATACAGCTCCTGAATGCAGAACAGCCCGTTATAAATACAAAGTATGAATTAATTTATTTTAATGAACTCATCTACTTAACTGTTCCAAGTAGCTTACTTGCGAATAGTCAAGACATTATCTTTGAATACTGAATACTTGGAGCATGCTATACTACAAAAACACAAAATCCCCTAAATTATTTTAAGGGTCGTTATCAAAAACTAACGGTTGTAGAGAACATTTACTGTAAGTTTTGTACAGTAATTCATTTGTAAGGTCTTTTAACACTCCCCTTCAACACTTCCTCTCAAACTGTATTTACAGCTAAGGCAGAGAAATATACTTTAATATAGTTTAATTTAAAATAAACTAATAAGTAAATTTGAATATTAAATTAAATCAATACAGCATTTTAGTGTTTGAAGGGAATAGGAATTCCACAGCACCTGGACTTACAACTATTTTTTTCAGGATATAAGCATGCACTCCTAGATTTAAGCACTCTAATAAGCTTCTGTCTATAACAGACAAACTACTCATATGTATTTTTTCCTTTCCTAAAATGGAATATACATTTTAGTATTGCATATTTAAAGCACCTTCAGTTCAGTCCCAATAGCAAAGAGGAAACATTATAAAAGGACATTTGAATCCTTATGCTTCAGAAGATTTCACTCACAGACAAAGAGTGTCATTAAATGCTCCCTAAGGAATCTCCCTAAGGACTTTCCCACTAGTACAGAGGGTATCCAGACTGCAGGATTATTTATCTACAAGGACTGTGAGCTCTGCAGGCACTGTCCGATGGACCGCTTGAGTTATGCAAAGGCTTCTCAGCACAGAGAAAGGACAAGTGGGATTTTCACCTCCATTTGACCCACCCTGCTCTGGAGCAGAAAGTCCTCCGTTGAACCTTGGATAGCGAGCATACAGACTCGCAAGTCACACCCTTTGTACACAAGTGAGGCAGGCCAATACTTGTGATCTCACTTTAGTTTCATAATTACCACATAAAACTCCATGTTTAATTAATGAGAATAAAATTAGAATTATTGAGAAAAAAGCTTGTAAAGAACAAGTTTACTTAAAAATTCACCACATTCAAAATAGTGCTTTTTTTTTTTTTAATACTCATCATTTTTCTCTTTAAAAGGCAGGTTCTTCCACCCACTTGCCAAATTCTGATAACATAATTCTGATAACAGAAACGTTTATACCGTATTTACCTTCCTTCTCTTATCTTAAGGGCTGATTCAGGCAAACCTGCCAAAACCTGTAGCTGCTGTGAGCCCTGTTTCATAGGAGCCCAATTCTGTTTGGGTGACACTGAAACAACTACAGTGCTTTCCACTTTTAATTCTGCATGGCACAGCCTCTCTATAACAACAAGACCTGGAGCTTCTGGAAAACCAGTTCCCTTCAAATCAGTAACAGAGTAGCATATACTTAGTCACCATCTCCCCGTTAAGGAAGACATCTCTTTACAAAGGAAGCCTCAGACCTTAGCATGTTAACACTCATATCCACAACCTGCCTTCCTCTGAGTTTAGAGCATCATCTCTACAAAATGCTGAGGATGACACACAACAACATTATCTGTCGCACAATAATATTACCTTTTACAGGCAAACAGTACAACAGACTAACACCGTAACTGTCACACGCAACTTGAACTTGCTCCACCCAACCCAGCGCATTTCTTATAACCTACATGTACAAAACAAGCATACGTGTAGCCCACAAAAACACACACACAAAAAGCAAATTCAGTAATTATTACAGGGCCTAAATACATGCTAACGGTAAGATATATAAAACTTGATATTCTCATTTGCATGACTGCTAGGCATAGAATTGTCTTCCCTGAGATGCTTATAGCATTGTGCAGGCAGCTTCAAGATAATTTTTACTGAGAGAAAACAAAGGTGACATGCTGATCTGTAATGCTAGCACAGTTACTCTCCAGACTGTTTTCTAACAGCTATTAAAAGAATCGCTGCAATACTTTTCATGTCATGTTACACAACAGTAGAAATGCGTTATTCTGTTAGACTGCAGCAGCAAGAAAATAATACGAACTAGTAGATTAAGCATTGTGTGTTCTTTCAATATTCACAGCAATAACCTCAATTCTAATTAATTAGACCAAATAAGTTTAAAATTTATTAGAATGAACTCCATCTCTGCTTTTCTTTCTGAACTAAATATGTGTAGACCATTGCTTTGAAAGTAAGAAAAAAACATGTATTTGGAAGCTTGAAGGAGAGATTCATTATTTTCTCAATTTAACAATGATAGTGTTACATTATGTACCTTTTTGCTGCTGGTGATACAGTTTCCTTTCTGGTTCCTGATGGGGAAGGTAAAGAGCCACTTGGTTTCTTTGGTAACACAGTTCCATTATTAACAGTAGTCCTTAAAGGCAGTGTTTGTACCAGAGGTCTTGCTGTAAAACAAGCAGAGGATGAAATCATTGGTTTTACTTTTTTTTTTTTTTTTTTTTTTTTTTACTCCAGAAAACAACATTAGAATATTTTAAAATAGTATCTGTGTTGTATGCCATTTTTGTTTCATTATTGCCAAACTTACTATGGATTTGGGCTTTAATGAATACAAATTTCCTCCTTATTATTTATAATGACATGAAATCGTCTGCATTTGGATTAAGCCCACAATTCCATGACCTGTCACACCTGTAAAACCCTATTCTAGCTCAATGAGCTTACTGGTAAGTGCAAAGGCAGCTGTTGCCACTCATACCAATCCTGCTCTCCTAAAAGAACATCTATCTGTTGCCCACCTGGATGATGCTCACAAGTGTGCTAGAAATGAAGGCAGCCTGCCACCCCAGGAACTCCTGCCCGTTATCCCGCAACATTCATACAGGTTTTCCACAAGCAAGTTATCTGTTAATAAATCCTTATTCTCCACCTACACGCACACACCCCTCTTCTCTAAGAGAATGTGGGCTTCTGTTTGACAAACAGGAATTTTATCCCTCAGTCAGAAAAAGCTATTGAAATCATTAAAACAGTGGGCTTAATAATCAGTTGACATTATTTACCTATGTTCTGATCAAATGTTGGCTCAAAAAAAAATGTTATACACATCTAACCTGTAACTACTATTAGAATAACTGAGAAGTTCCATTCAAGCACGTTAGAGGTTAGTTACAAAAACAAACAGTGGTTAAAACTGCAAGCAATGAGTACTTACATGAAAACTATAGCAGAACATACCCTGGAAACACAGACACAAGCATGACTAGTGCTCTCTGCACAGCAAGGATGAAAACCAAATCTTTGTATAACACTTGAAATTTGACAGCACACTGCATTACAAGCTATCTTTGTAAAGATGCCAAAAGTCTCTGGGGTCAGAGAAAGAATACCCAAGAGAAAGTAAGCAGCCATAAGTCACTTAAACACAGGAGAAAATATCTGACAACCTTGTGAAGTTCAGTGAAAATACCTATGGAATACTCTGGAAAAGAAAAAAAAGATTGCTGAGGATAATCTAAAAACCCAAAACAACAAAAAAACTAACAATTACATACAGTCCTAGATTATGTTATGATAGCATCTTATTGCAGCAGACTGCATGTATTGACTCGTTCACCTCAAGTCACATGTACTGAATAAAAAAAAGTGAAAGCCTGTGCATTGAAAAGATTGCATCAGTAAATATTATCTATTCGTGAATGCAAGTTTCAAGACAAACTATATTTGCTTGACATGTGTACCAAAGCAGTTGATTTTATTAAAATATATACTTGCTTGTTACGCATTCATCATATAGTTACTTCCCATCAGTAAATACTGAAGGGATAAGGATTGTTTGGCTTAAAGGAGTGAAGGATGACATGAAACCAGGTCAACAAAGGAAAAAGAAACAGCTCCATGCCCACTGAGACAGCCTGTAACTGCAGAATGGGTTAAACAGTGCCATTTTTAGCAAGGATACAAAAAGCAAGAGCTCTGAGTTTACTGGCAGCTTTAAGGAAAGACTAAAGAAGACAAACTTGGGGTACCTGCCAGCCCTGCTTCCATGATCTATTTTAACAGACAGCTTGCTGCCTTTAGAGCTGTGCTGATTTTTCACAGGGACAGAGTTAATTTTCTTCATAGTAGCTTCTATGGTGCTATATTTTGGATTTGTGACCAAACTAGTGTTGCTAGTGCACCAGTGCTTGAGTTATTGCAGAGCAGTGCTTACAGAGTCAAGGTCCTTTTTGTTTCCCACACCATCCTGCCAGCAAAAGAAGACTGGGGGTACACCAGAAGCTGGAAGGGGACACAACCAGGGCAGCTGACCAAACTGCCCAAAGGGATGTCCCATACCTTATGGAGTCATGCTCAGTAATAACAGCTGGGATGAATGGGGGGGGGGGAGGGCACAGTCAGAGTTATGGCATTTGTCTTCCCAAGTAACCATTACAGATGATAGAGCCCTGCTTTCCAAAAGGCTGAACATCTGCCAGTGGCAAGCAGTGAACAAATTCTGGATTTTGCTTTGCTTGCATGCACAGCTTTGCTTTACCTAGAAAAGTGCCTTTATCTCAGCCCAGGAGCTCTCACTTTCACCTTTCCCATTCTCTCCCCTGTCACGCCAGGGAGGAGGGAGTGAGTGAGTGGCTGTGTGGGGCTCAGCTGCCGACCACGGTTAATCCACAGCAAGAAGCAATGAAAAACAACTACTATGCTTTTGTTTCGCACACTTAAAAAATATAAATCAATTAAAAAAAAAAAAAGGCATCATGATCCTATTTACTTCTACACTATTCATTCCACAGTTTCACGCTGAATGCCCTACTACATTTCCTGACTAATTACTGTAATGCCATAATTACTTTATGTATTACTGTGTATTTAATGTATAATTAACATATAAAACAGATTCTGTTGTATATTAGAGAATCAGATGGCTACAGTTAAGCAGTTGTATGTACTCTTGTTTCCTGTCACGATTTCTGTAGCTCACAAAACTGTCACGAGGCTTTGAGATCATAAGTTAGAATAATAAAGTTAACTAAACAAATGATTAAAACATTTTTCCTTCTTTATTGTTATATAAAAGATGCCTATTAAAAGGTAGCCAAAGTGAACTCCAGCTGGAGGTTATTCTCTTAACCTTCTGAAATTGAAACTAGCAACAGCCAGTAATGAACCCTGCAACTTCTAGCAGTCAGAGGTTTTTGCTTCAAATCCAACCCCAGCCCAGAATCCATACTTGCTGGAGATTTAAAGATTTAGCCCCATGAGCAGATACTGTAGAAAGCAACAACACAAAAGTCTTTCATGGCACACAGAAAAAAATACAAATTATTCAATTAATCCACTATTTACTCTGGCACTATTTAGTTTTTTTACAAAGCTGTTTCATACCAGTGGTAATTGATGTAACAGTCTAACAACTCCAAGCGTGTCATTACTGTTAGAAGCAGTGGATGTCAGTAACTCAAACACACCCGGATTATTGCTTTGTCAGTAACATTTATTTTGGAAGCTCTGTTGCTTCAAGGTCTTACCTGTGGTAGCAGTACTGACATGTTTACCAGCCTCAGCAGCAGCTTTTTTAATCATACTCTGATCTATGGATTAATAGGGCCATTAAGTTTACAAACAAACCAATAATTGCAAAAGGAAAGAACAACAAACAAGAGTAAAACAAAGGCAGGAAGCCATACTGAACTCCATGAAGTAGCTGAATTAAATAAGGAAGGGGGAAAAAAAAAAAGCCACCATTAGTGAAGGAGTTCCACAAACAGAAGATAAGCAGCTCGGCGCCCGTGACTTACACTGCTTTTAAGCTGCCTAGCTCAAGTCTAGAACAAGAACGCACACAGACTGAAAACAAGGTCGAGCTCTTTTCCATTGTATGTTTGAAAGCCTTAAGCTTGAAAGCTTTAATTTTAATTATGAAGTACTGGGAATATGTTGTCTTCTGTCCCATGAAGCTTCTTGTTCCAGACTTTAAATGTGCACTGGGAATCCAAAAACTGTTTCAAAGGGCAGAGCACACTTAATTCTGGACTGAACAAAAGAAACAGCATATACTATGCTTCAAATACCAGTTGTGTGGATGAGATTTCGATGACACTTTGTGAGACCAAATTCCACTTTTTAAAGTTATGTGTGGAACTACTCATTATAAGACCAATGGAAAGAAAACAGATGGAGTCCCACTCAACCCGAGTGACAAAACACGAGAAGCCACAGTTCCAGTTTCACCCGTGCCCAAGCAAGCCTCTCTCCTAACACTGTTAGGAACCACTGAAATGCTAGTCCAAGTTTCTGAAATGAACTGAAATGGAACTTGGGCTTCTGGGCTGATTACATACTATGAGGAAAATGGGCCGTCATGGGAAGTGTACGTGACAAAACAGCTGGAAGAAACAAACAATCAGGATACTTCAAATTCTCTTTCATGTTTTAGAGTATGTTTAATAAGGCTGACCATACACTAATGGTACAAGCGATGTATCATAGGTAATGGATGAGCAGTTAGCCTTTATAGTCCCCGGTTTGCATTGTCACATGTAGAGCTTCTTACACTGCAATTTCCAACATACAATCAGAAGTATTTATGCCACATACACATTTAAAAAAACAGCCATAGAAGGCAGAAATATAGGCTTATAGAAGTTTTTTATGAATGTACTTTGAACTATGGCTTTAACTACCTGCCATAACCATGAAAGTATCTCCCAATTTACAGTTCTGTTCACAGAACCCATGAAAGCTTGGCTCTGTATTTTGTTAAGTAAAGCCAGCAGGCAAGAAGAACTGATCTGGTTACAATTCAGCAATAATAACTAGACTTTATTTCCTCCACACATCAGATAATAACTATTTTACAGGCAACATGAAGCCTCTTTATCCCTTGTACAACCACATTTGGTGGAACATTTTGTAGTGGAGGCTATCTGCAGTAACACTCAACTTATCAGATATTTTAAATATTTTTTTTGCAATCAAACAAGGACAAAATGAGGACAGTACAACAGGAAGGGAACAGAATGGGAGAACATCATCACTGACATTTAATGCATATTCTATCCAACAAATAGCATCATATACAATTAAGTAATCTAGCTCTGTAATTCTGTTCCTTTCTCCTTTCCCCATTTCCAGATTCAAAATATTAAAACAAACTTAAGATCTCAGTTCAGCAAATTAAGTAGTTCCTTATGTATTCTGTTAAATCAATACCTAAAAGTAAATATCTTGCACAAAGTCACAAAGTAAAACAATTTCCAGCTCTGAGAAAGTTACGAATTCCTAATTACATGACACTTCCAACATGAATTAAAAATTTAATTTGTATTAATACAAGACGTCATGATTTAGACAACAGAAAGACTACAAAGTCAGCCATACTTTTTTTTTCATATCTAGTTTGCCATCACTCTTACTCCCAAGACTACCCAGACAGCTCACATGCTTCCACTAAGCTCCAAACAGGCAGTTTCCCACACCTTTACAGACACACCGATGACAGTACATTACACCAGTAGGGTTCTAGTAAGCCCTTGCCTCCGTGAAGTGCTGGACATTTAACTTAAGCTTTCCTGATTGCCACAACACAAGCCAACGTGTTCGTGTAGGAAATGGACCGGGCAAGAGCACTCTGCAGTGCATGTGCACAACACAGGATGTTGCAGTGGCAATGTCTGTTACAGCTTTAATCCAACTGGCTCTGGATCTGTGGTGCTGTAGCTGATTCAGGCACCAACCGCAGCTGTACTTTTCCTTTTTAATCAAGCAGCTGGTGTTGCACCATCTCGTTGGTCGTATCACCATGCCTCCACCATCCAGAAACACTTAAGTTATTTTTAACTGAAGTTGCATTTTGCTTGAATTTACAATTATTTTTTCCCCCATCAAAAAAACTCTTAGGAGTTTCACCCACAGAAGATGAAACATTCCCCAAAGAGTTTATAAACTAATTTTGAGTAAAGTCAGGAAGTTGTAGCCAAGGTAGGCTATGGAATAAGCAGTAAGAATATGAAAATGCTTCAGTGACTCATAGGAACTTTAGAAGGCTTGCAGATTTAACCATTGGGATTTGTATGTGTTCTCTTTAACAGGTTAAACTTCAAACTTTTTGATTTGCTGATTTTGAGCATTTCAAAATCTAAAGAATAACCTAGATTAATACACACAGAACATTTTTATTGACTTGCACTACCTATTTTACATATATCTGAAATGCAAACCTTTGGTAGGTCCTTTCTTGTTCTGCATGGCCTGTTGTTCCTCTGTAATATTCAAGCGTCGAACCACATCAGCAAGGGCAGATTTAAGCAGCTGGATGTCATCTTCTTGCATCTGGACACGTTGCTCCAGAGAGGCAATGCGATCTGTTACCTCCATACTGCTTGCAGCAGAGGCACTGTCATCTAAATTAAACAACAGAAAGAGATGTATTACCAACAATGTACAATAACCATAACGGAATATCTTTGATAAGCAGCTGCTGGTAAAAGCAAGGATTTTTATTCCTCAAATCTGATGACCTCTTGAGAAAGAATGTTTTTAAGCAACCAAAAGGAAGAGATGGAAATTCAACAATTGAATGGAAAAGAAAGAAAAAAAAATAAAAAAAAAGAGTATCTAAGTAAGATGAAATAATGAAGTTGGCCTTCAGGACTACTTATTGTGAATCAGACACTATCCTTGTGCTCTGGAGTTCTGAACAATGACCATTCAATATTCTACTTAATGCAACTTTCAGGTATCAGCGGTCATTTACATAAAGACCTACACTTTCTGATATTTTGCATACACTTCTAGATTTTTCTCTCCCATATATGTGATAGAATGTATACATCAGACAAACACAAGCAATGGACAAGCTTACATTTTTTCAAGTATCATCTAAGGATTGCAGAAAATATGTTAACCCATCATAACTAGTATATACTTGCTTGATATTTAAACTATTCACTTCTCCCTAAGTCCTCATTACAGTCTACGACATACATTTCTTGAGCCTGTTAAAGCCCACCTCTTTATGAAGAAGTTAGTATTTGCTTTCATTTCTTGTGTACTTTATTTCCTTCCATCCCAAACCAGATTTTTCCGCTTCACATGTACAAAGGCATAAAATGAAAGTTAAATGGCTTGTGCATAACAACTAGTGCTGAACTTTAAAACAAAGTCCTTCAAACAGGAAAATAACAGTTTCAACTTCTGAATGCATTTAAAAGCATGTCCGAAAATGTTTATACATAAAAACTTTTAATCAAAAAGGTCTGGGGAAAAATAGCACTTAAAGTTAAGAACTCTATTCATCTCCAATCCAATCAAATGCAAATTGTTTTCAAAAACTGTTCATAAGCTGCTCTTTGGCTCACTTCCTCCTCACACCTCCAGCAGCTATCTGTGGTTACAAAAAACAGCCTTGGAAACAACTTTAATACTGTAACGATACTGACAGTCCATAAATAATTACAGACAAATATCACTTAAGTTGCTTGTTAATTCTGCTATAGAATTTTCTGAGAGTATTTAAAAAAACACAATAGAATATTAAAGCATTTATGCTGAACACAATGATAATGCAAGTATCCTGTTCTGACAAACTAAAACAAAACTCGAGCTCCTGATAAATGCTGAAAAAGTTTCCCCGCAACACAACCTAAACTCTTTCCAGACTTTGGCACAGTCATGGTTCTGCTCAGCACAGACTTCTGTAGGGCAGCTGGGACAGGTAATTAATCCCCCAAATCAGATGGGCAGACATGCTGGCAGCAGTATGAGCTGCCTGCAGAACTTAACCTCTCCTTGTACAAACAAAAGGCCCACGCTGCTCTAATGACTTTACACTTTAACTCAGCTGGAAATAACATGGATTAGCATACTGGACAATAGGCAACCAAATCAAAAGCTTGATTTAACCAGTACGAGCCAAATTCAAACTTCAACCATTCTGCCAAATTCAATATGCTATGGCATAGTTTTCTTCTGAACTCCTTAAACAGCCAGCTCCCAGGATGAGGGCACAGAAGGAAACCCAAGGAGATATCTCTTGGTGATAAAATGATTTACCCGTTACTAAAGAAGACATCCTCATTGAAGTATCAGTTACTCTAAAGTGTAAAGCAACAGTAATTTTGCTTAAACATAAATTTTCTAACAGTAAAGGAACTGCTGTATTTGCAGTCCCTGACAGAATCACCACCACTAATCATCACCACGACGTACACCTCCTCCTCCCTGCTCACCTCCAGCTGTCACTTCAACTCTTCCCCTTGCATCCCCACAGACCAGCAAGGAGGAACAGACGCCTGTCCCAGGTACGGCTCAGCCCCCCTGTCCCAGGCATGGCTCATCCCGGCCTTCCACAGCTCTCACCCCTCCAGCTCCACCAGCACCTAACTCGTATTCTTGCTGCAGCCTACAGAATGCCCTCGCATGGAAGTTGCCACACTGGATCCGGTGCCCTCCGATGTATTTAGAAAAAAAAATAAGTTTCTAACAGATTATGACTGAAGACAAGGTGTGTTAAGAGTCCAGCCACAGTTAACTTTTCCTTCTCTTTGCATGCATGTACAAGTAAGCTATGGAAGATGTATGGAATGTAATAAAGCCACGTTTTCTGAAGAATGTGAAGTTCAGTTCTGAAACAAGCAGGACCCGTGTATTATGCAAGGCGAGGATGGCATGTTCTCACAGCTGGGATCACCAAATCAGAGTATGTTGAGCAATAAAGTTACAACTAAGACACAAGCAAATAAGCAAAGTGGCGTTGTACCAAAACAAGAGAAGACTATTTAATTATATAAACTAACCAAACAACCACAAAAAAGGTCACAACAGATGTTATCTCCTCTGCTCACAAAAGCAAGAGCTGTATTGTTGTCGTACTTGTGATTTGCCCCTGCAGCATACGGCTCTTCATCACAGCAAAGAACAGCTGTAGGGCAGTTCCTGACAAATATATATATGTAAGGGGACAGAGACTGAGCAGAACCATCCTATTATTGTTCCAAAGCCAATACTAAATGTAAAGCAACTACATGTTTCATAGCTAGAGAGTGTCCAAAAGAGGGCTACAAAGATGATGAAGAGTCTAGAGGGGAAGACGCATGAGGAGCTGGGCTTCTTAAGCCCCGAGCAGAGCAGGCTGAGGGGAGGCCTCATGGCGGCCTGCAGCTCCCTCACGAGGGGAGCGGAGGGGCAGGCGCTGAGCTCTGCTCTCTGGGGACAGCGACAGGACCCGAGGGAACGGCATGGAGCTGGGACAGGGGAGGGTCAGGTGGGATATTAGGAATTCCACATTTTCTCCTATGTAAAACACATTCTTAAGCATCCTGCCCAAAACAGGCCACAACGGGAGCACGAGGGGCACCGAGAAAGCACGCAGTGCCAAGAGGCAACAGACCGCCTTGCCTTGGGACAGTTCAGTCGGAGGCTGCATCGTCACTTGCACAGTCCCCACGTGTGCTGTCATAGCGGCTGGGTTATGTGGATTTTCATGGCACCGGTAGGTTAAAGCAACTGAGGGACACACACCTTATTGTAACAACACAAAGAGCCTTTAAACACTTCATGGGGATCCCAGGAAACACAAACCATGCTTTTAAAAGAAAACCAAAAAGACAGAATTTGTGCAGTAGTAACACACAAACTTTACTGCATAGTTTTACAGTCTTGTAAGAATACCATTATGTCAGTGTGCATTGCTTTTGGTGGCCATAAATTCAGTAACTTTAGCAACTTCTCAACACTGTCCATATATTTACATTTGGTGCCCTCTTTGCAATCCAGCTATCATAAAAACCACAGCTGCTCACAATCTTGAAAGGTACATGAAGGAGACCATAAATCCTAAAAATTTACACTGAAGCATTACGTACTACATCACATCTACTCATCAGTCACAACCACCATTTTTGCCCACCGGCAGAACAGACATCCTATCGCCTCCATTGGTAGCACCCATAGCCTGTTGGAATTAATCACTGCCCTTTTTCTTGTTTGTTTTTAAAGAAGAGGAAGATGGGAAGAAATGGGAAGAAAATAGGAATGGGAAGAAAAAGTATTTTTAAATACTTTTCAAATGAAATTTATGCAATTTGTTTTTTGTTTTTTTTTTTAGAACTCTGAAGTGAATCATATTCTACATGTGCTCATTTCTTTTCACGGATTGTAATGCAAGTCTAGATCACTATCTCATGAGATTAATTCCACCTACAACGTCCAAAGTTAGATAAAATGAGGAAGTATCAGTTCAGATGCCTGTTTTTTCATTATAATACACATTTGTGTTAAAGCTTGGAAAGAACAGTCATTTGTCATTTATGCTTTGCTGAGATTCTGTGCAGGTTTCAGAGAATATACCAAAAAAAAGGGGAGTGGGGGGGAAATGTTCTTCATGCGCTCTTTAAATTTTCCAACCAGCTAATCCATGATCTCATAGATTGGAAAGATTTCTTGTGGCAAACTAGAAGACAATACTGAGTCAGATGATTAATCTGCTTCCAGAGTGTCTTCCAGTTTTTCAGCAATTTATTACTTGAACTTAGCCAAATGTGAAGAAACATCTGAAGCACAGCCAACAAGAGGATGTGCACACTCTTTGCAAGTAAAAAGGATTGAAAGATTTTTTCTTTGTATGTAGGGTAAAGCAAAATGACATACTTCCACTACTTGTTAGAGGGAGGCATATGAATGGTATTTTCTAGTTTTAGCCCGACGGAAAACATAAATCTGAATTGAAAATTAATGATGTAGGAAGTAAAGGAGCTCTCAGAGTTAAAAGCATTTCTTTTAGGAAAAAACAACAACAACAACAGGAAACTATCCGCATTTATTTTTGCATTGTCATGTGTCTGTAGATTTTCAAGATGAGTAAGCTGTACAAGTGTTCACTTATTTTCCGCACATTGTTAAATACAAATATAAAAAAGCTAAAATTAAAACAGACTTGGCATTTTTCCCCCAAAGAACTACTTCATTAAACAAACATATTTCACCTTTGCCTTATGCAGACATTAATTTTGAGACTATGCTGTCCAGCTCAGACCATGACAGCTGATTAAGTAATGGAAACATTAGATACTGATTCTGACTGGTAAGCAAGTTTGAGTTTATTCAATCTACGTTGTCTCTTTGGTGTACCAATTAACAGGATGAAATTGTAAATGAAGTACTTCCCAAACTTTTCAGGATATATTCTGTGCTTTATTCATTTGGAAAGAACCTAGCGTGTTGCAGGTGTGCTTGCCAGACACCATTACAGTCCTCGCTAAAAGCAGCCTCTTACAGCCCTGGCCAGAGCTGTCCCTGAACCTAGATGCACTGCAGAATACTGGAAGAGAAAATCTAAGCCTTCTAGAGATGGCAAATTCCAGAAGTGGTCTTCTGCAGAAGTTAAATAACGCAAATGATGGAAACCACGGCAAAGAATGGCAGAGAAAAGTCAGCATCACCCCCACACAGAGATGCCTTCCTTCTGAAGCAAAAACACGGACTGTCAATAAGCCTGAACTGAGCTCAACTGGTAGTAATACTTTGAGATATCAGCAAGTACATCACTCCCCACACTTCTCCTGAAATGTATTGGTACAAGTATTTACGTTCCTTGGAAATCACTAATAACTTCACCACCACTAGAGCCTTATGAAACATGCACGTGGACAGAGTTCTCCACTCCCAGCAGCCAGGCGTATGTCAGAGCACAAGAGCTGCTGAAAAGCCCATGACACCAAAGCACGGCCCTACAGCTCAGATTAGACAGGGAAAACTATGGTTTTGACCTATTATGCCAGCAAAAGCAGGTAGGAATACTAAAGATGCTACACTTCCAGAACAATTTTTCTGTTTTCAGACTTCACTAACTTTGCAAAGCTGTCAGAAGCTGCACATGTCACTCGGTTCACATTTGGCAACCTCCCCTTCTCCTGCCCACATCATCGCTGAGATCTCATGCAACAAATCAAGTTACTGGAACTATTTTCTCCTTGGGAGTCACACTAGCTCTAACTTTCAAACGATCTCTCTGCCTCACCTCTCTCAATGCCATCTGTTTAGCCTAAAACTAACAGTGCAGAAAAAAATCCCTATATGGCAGGCACCTCCTACTTTAAATCCTGTCCTCCCTTTTTGGTTCATTTAATGCATCTTTCAGTCTGGGGCACAAAAGTCAGCCACACCGCCTATTTGATTGATACAGTCTGTCTGAATTGTCAGCACCAGAGTGCTAAAAGGAGAATTAGAAAAACAATCATTAAAACCTAAGGTTTAAAATAAAAAGATATTTCAAAATGAAAATGAGCAATTCGCTGTGGCACTTAAACAGTGGAATGCAGCCACGACACAGTTGCCAGGCTCAGATGCAAGATCTGGAAAGTACCAAGTATTCTGGTGGCTCTTTCTGCGGCATAACGTCAGCAGTCTTTGGCAGACCAAAGGAATCTCTGTGCAGGAGGACAATGGGAAAATAAAATAGCAGTTTGGTTTCCTTTGACAACACAACACCAAGCCCCTTTGTTTAAAAGATTAGCGTCGACAGCATCACGCAGGCTATCTTTCCTCCATCCACTTCCCTGATGCAAAGCATTATACCATACCTGAAACACAGCAGCAGCTTTCCAGGCTCGTCTCTGGGGGACAATGACAACACATATGTGCAACAGCTTATCCGAAAGTCTGGTACATACTGGACTGGTGTGCTAGACCCTGATTTGACCAGATTAGAGCTTTCCGCTGTGAGAAGCAAGTGGATTTAAAGCCCAAAATAATGTTATCCTATTTAAGCTTGTTATTTGGTGTGGTTAAGAGAAAAACCAGACAGAAATCTTTAACTACAGTTAAAGCTGTAAAACTGTCTTGCTTTATGTGAAGTCCTGGAAAGCAAAACTGCTTGCCAGCTGAATGCAACAGGAATTAACTTTATTATGTCAAATCCTCGAATGGCATTTTATTATAAAAAATGTATAATAGGATGACAGAGCAAACACCACTTTTTTAGCTGGGAAACAAGAAGTCAAGTCTAATCTTTAAATTTGATAGCTCTAGACCCAACATACCTGTCTCTAAACCTGCATAGATACAGCTGCATGTAGCCTCTGAACGGGTAGGACAACTTTTCAGTTCAATCCCTATTCAAATCAATGTGCTTAAGAGCGATTAGCATCACTAGGAGCTGCCCTGGTTGGATACAATCAGGTACATCGCACAGCAAAGTAATCTGAACAGACCGGATTAGTTTTTCCTTGTCCTCGGAAGGTATGTACGTGTAGGAGGAGGACAGCGCTATCCCACATATCCACCTAATGCTGTACTCTGCACTGCACTGGGAACCCATGAGAAAGGTGATGTAAGAGACACTACAGTGTCTCATTTTACTTTTCTCATTATATGAGAAAAGACCATGCCTAGACTATTCTAGAAAAAGTTGCAACCCAAATATTTGTATACTTTATAAAGACTACAGATGGTTATTTTTGTGAGCAGTATTTTCTTCTCCAATATAGCTAGCTATTGTAGTCCAATATTTGTAAAAGTCTATTACTGTATTTCCAAACGTTCACTGACGAATAACTTGTCCTTTTACAGCTTTACCACTAGAAAGTTAAAGAAAAGGAATATAACTTCCTAAAATTAGAAGCAGAATGTGAAAAGAAGGCAATCTAATAAAAGCAATCATCACTGAGAATCTCACAGCTGGGTGCTCTGTATTCATTAACAAAATGAGAAAGAAGAAAATGGTCTTAACAGAAAATTCTCAGAAAGTTCCTCATGGCTAACAAGTCTGCAATTGCTACAGCAAAATTGTAAGCATGTGCCCTTGACCTGCCACTAGCTGACAAGCTGAAGCCAGCAGCTCGCTGTTTTCTCCCTAGCAGATGGTAGATGAGATGCAATTTGGCAATCAACCAGTTAACAATGATCTTCCCCAACAGAGCCCCAGTGAAAGACAGAAGAAATTTTCAGCATGTCAATAAATTAGAGGAACTTTCATGAGAAGAGCTTCATCAATGCAAACGCTTTACAGCGTGGAGTTACTGTGCAGACTCTGTCGAGCATGCAAATCGATCGGGATGGCTTACCAAATTATCATTGCTCCATGTTTTGCTGGGAGCAGTCTGCACAATAAAAAACATTGCAAACAAAAGCCAGGAGAGCAAAGAAAGCATTCTGTAGCAAGCTTATTTCTACAAGGTCACTAGTTTGAGAAAAGTGACCCCATATGATCTGCCTAGAGTTAAAAAGCTAAAGATATAACATCATAGAACTTGTAAAGAAAGGCAAGGGGGGTGTAATTAGCAGAGCTACCTAAGGGCAGCAGAGCCAGACAGAGCATAGCTGTGTTTTACTATTTTGCATTCTAAGTAATGAATGCTCTGAGGAACACGACTGTACCACCACCTTAGGGGTAAGGAAACAAAAGCACGCGTGGAACATGGGAGAGCACCTCCACAATGCTGACCTTTGTGGCAAAGTTACCGCTAAGTGCTCAAGTCCTGTCACAGAAACTAGATAAAGGATGACTTCAAATTTGTCACACGATGTACACAAATAAGACTTTCACTTTTGTTTTGCGCTGTTAGACAAAAAGAACCAAACAACGCAAGGTTTGCTTATGTTAAATGTGTTTTAAACCATGTGCAAATAAACTCCACGCACTGGTACATACAATAAATTCTTAGAAATTTTACCAGTACTCAGTTCAATATATTGTCGCTGCCTTAAGAAAACTGGATGTCTCCACTAGATTCTTCAACTGCTTATCAAGCAAATAAAGCAGAAAGATCTGCTTTTACTTGCAATTAAAACAGACTTAAAAGGCAAGACAGCTCATTTAAAAAATGTTTTAAAAGTTACCGACAACTAGGTAACTTTAGAAGTTACCTATGACTGTGCATTACATACCAGCATTATATTGTTTGCGTACTTATATATTTCCCCTAAGGAGATGTTGATCCTCACTAGCAGGAAACCATTAAGAGACATCAGCCACTAGTTGATCTGCAATTAAATGCAGCCTTACAGCATATTAGAGGTAGCACTGTACAAGCATCTAAACAACTACTTACGTTAGCACATCTCTTCCATTTCCAAGCTTCTGCATTAGCTATTAGAATAGTAGCTGACACTCAAATTTCCTTGGACCATTAACTCTTAATCTAACTTCCATAACCTGCATTTTTATGAAAGTTGTAATCATATATGCAAAAGTTTCTAAAACAAATTTTAAAGTGTTAAATTTTAGAAATATATAAGCAAAACCATCTTTCTTTTAAGAAATTAAAGATCTATTAAAACTGAGACCTCAGCAATAGTAAGAAAACCATAGTTATCAATCTGAAATGGTTTGTGTTTTGTCATGTTTCGTAAGTGGATTCCATGAGAGTCAGAAAATCTCAGCCTCTAATCAATGCCTTTTATGAATAAGATACAGCCAGCACAGAACATTCTACTTTTCCTGAGGGTTTACCATTTTTCCAAATTGTTTTCTGTGGACTCGAACCAAGCAACATAATACAAAAAGAGTAAAACATTCCTCCTGCACCTGCAGAAAAGGTTACTGAAGTCAAAGACAGATTTATCATTTTTGCAAACTCTGGTTACTTGTTCTCAGCTAATGGCTTCACTTCCAGCAGTGGTCTGACTTCTCTTCAGAACTCTGAACCTCTTCAATATTTTAGTGTCTGGAATTAATGCAGTATAAAATTAGGTTTCATTATAGGTTGTCAGTAAGACAAGTTACGATTTTAATATTAAAGTAAGAAAAAAAAAAAGTCCTTCAATTTTTGAAAACTATTTCCAGGCTTATTCTAAAACACATCTTGTTCAGTGTTTCCTTTCACAGTAATGTACAATTTTTTCCACTACTGCCAGTTAATCGAGTGTTTGTGAGAAGTACTTGAATTATCTTGTGGCAGTTTTGCTTGGATGTGAGAGGGGAACAAAAACATGCAGGAAGCCCACAGCGGAGGGGAATTTTTCCCATATTGGCCATCTTCAGTTGGGGCTAAGCCTTCCATTTAATTCTGACAGATACCAAAGCTACTACTTCAAACTATTTGATATACAGTAAAACAATAATTTATGCCAAATAATATTTTTTTTTATTCTAAAATATTATGATCACACGTTTTAGCAAATACAGGGAAGGAAGAAAAACACTCTTCTCAATTCTTTAAAAAAAAAAAAAAAGTGATTTCATGTTCTGTTCGGGAAACAGAGAATCATCCATCTGAAAAGCTACTTGGTTTAAGATGCAACTCTTCTATTTAAAGGAGATTTGCATTCCCCCTTCCCACCATCAGATTCCCTAGCATGAGATCATATTTTTATTACAACAGGGTGCATGGTATTGTCAGAAATGTCACCCTGCTGCGATGCCATTTGCAGCATATTACGTAAGTGGGGTCCAACCACCCTCACGGAGCAAAGGAGTTGTGCTCCAAAGCTTGCCCCATGCGCCACGGCATTTGGCTATGTGACGGCAACACGCACTTGGCATGTTCTTAAAAGAAATTCCAGTTTTCACGAAGGAAGAAAGGAAGGAGTGAGGGAGAACCTATTTTGCAGACTTTGCGTGTCTTGAAAAAAAGCTTACAAGTATGTTTTGACCGACTAACACAGCCTTGCATCTCCCCAGGGCTACATACGGTCCTCGGCAGGAGGGACAGAGCCAGCAGACGCCCGGTCTGCCCCTGGGGAGAGCATGCCCCCAGAGCCCGGTGCCGGGCCAGTGATCTGCCTCGAGGGTCTCCTGGGGCCGAGCTCCTGCTGGTGGCAGCCAGGACTTCTCCCCTGAGAGTTTCACTGGAGAGATCAGATGGGCTAAGGGTGTGCTGAGCAAATCCTTTTCTAGAGGCCACCTCCTAACGGCACTGAGCTGAAATGCCAGTGCCAATAAAACACGCAGAAAGCCTGACCAATACAACTCGTCACCTCCGTGGTTACCAAAGCCTCTGAGCTTCAAGCTTCAAGATAAGGCTGAGCTGACTGGCAAAGACAAGCCTTTAGGTCTAATACAGCCATACAGCAGTAGCACAAATGGTCCCTTATGCTTTCTTGGCTCTGGGGAACCTCACAGCAGTTGGACTTCCGTATCCAGCTGTACCGACACAAGCTAGGGCAAGTACAGCCACTTGAATTAAACTTATTTAGTATTTTGATGGTTCTCTCATGAACCTGGAAGTATTCCCCCCCCCTCCCCCCCTTTGATCCTTCCTTTTTTTTTCCCTTTAGTCTATGATTTCAGAAGGCAAATTCAAAACATGCCAGGACACCACTTAGCATTACAACCTTTATGATTCAAACAGGAACACTTTTAAAAGCAGTCCTAAACACGGATTAGCTGCCTCCAAGCACGTAACGTTTATTTCAGTGATGAGACTCACCCTAGACAATCCCTAAGCACAATAAGCTTCTTCAGTGGCACACAGCAATGAATTCCACTGGCAATATGGTGAGCAGCACACTGAACCTGGAAAATTGCTAGATTTACGAGAGGTGGGAAAAAGGCTGAAATTCATTGGAAAACATTTCTCCCTGTAGAGATGCTGCAGAAAACAATATCTGCTCTCAGCACAGCAATTTTCTAGGGCAGACAAGGCAAGCGGAAGATGCCTTTTTTAAATACCCTTCAGTTCAGCAGAAGACAGACAAGAATGAAATCTAGTAAGGGAAAGCTCCAGCCAGAAAAATAGTTAAACTTATGTACGATATACAAACATAATAAACTTCTCATGGTAACGCACACAGATCAAGAGGTCACATTGCCAATATTTAATGGTAGCATTTAGTAAAAATATCCCAAATGTCAGGCTCTACCCACAGCAGAGAAGGCCTAAATCCAGAGCTCCATTTCCCTGGGTTACAGTGGCGGAGCTCCTCACCCTAAATGGTTTTATTTTTAACCATACTTCCCAAATTTTGATTCTTCACTAAAACCTAGCATTTGATTTTTGTTTTTCTCTTCTTTTAAACGTTTTACTTTGCAATCTAGTTGATCAGGCATCCCGTTATAGGCAAGCAAGCAAGCGATGGCTGTAGCAGCAAGCATCACCAAGACATTCACATCCACAAGTCACTACATCTAACCCCACCTCCCCCCCCCGCCCTTTTTTTAATGGAAACAGGACAACTTCATAAGCATGCTAACAACTTATGCCTTTCTAGATCTTCTTGCCAGAAAAAGAGAGGCTTTGGAACCAGCTATTAAATTTACAAGCTTCGTATTGACTGGAGCTTAAATTTACGATAAATCCATTTACTGGATTTATTGGACTCCAGGAAAGCCTAGCTTATGAAATGAACAAGCCACAGTTCCCACAAAAAATTACAAGAAATGCTAAAGTAATTTAAAAAACCTGCAACAAGTGAATAAATCAGTTGGACTTTAAGCTTCATTACACAGCCTTCACTCTAACATCTAACTTTCAAAAGCTTAAAAAGAAATGCTTAATAATCTTCCTAATTTTTCCACAGGTGTTAAACTTTCCAACTGTGTCTTTTCAGCCACATAAGTAACTGACAGGAACAAGATGGCATCAGCTTGTTGATCTGCACCAGAAGGTCATGAAATGCTGTTTCAGGTAACTCCCTACAGCAGAGTAAAGCCAAGATCCAAGAAACCTGCATTCCCTTACAGACTCTGCCAGGAGCTGTGTTTTCATGGTGCGGGTTCTGGGGGCATCTGCTCTTCAGCCTGTTCAGTCTCCTCACCCCTTGTCCTATTCTTCCTCCTTTTTGTGGTTCCTAGCATCCCCCAGCAGACCTGCCCCGCCTGCTCCTACTAAGCCCGACCCGCTTGCAGCTCCCCATCGCAGCTCACTGCAGCCTCCCCCAGCTCAGCTTTTGCACCTCCTGCTTCTTCCACACAGCCAGGGGCTGCAAAGCAGCTGGGAAAGAACAGAAAACACATTCCTCACATCCATCACAGTGGCTGAAGTGTAAAATCTATCCAGCATTACCCCTACAGACCTAAATTAGGGTTTCCTTCGCTGTTCTGTGGGGCTAAGGGCAACACAGGCCAGTCTGGAGGCAAGGGGCTGGAGCAAATTCAGTTGTGCTGCGGAGATGTAATCGTGTGCACAGATGCACAGTCTGCTATTTGAGCAGCTCAAGTCTCTGCTGCAAGGTCTGATTGCTGAAAGACTGGTAGCTTGGCAAGTGGGATGGACCAGCAGCATGATGGGGAGTGGTCCCTCCCCGACAGTGCCCAGTCTTGGAGAGCTCAGCCCAGCATTCTCTCAAGGAATCAAACCAGTGCTACACAGACCATTTTTTCCTCTCTGCAGTCTTCAAAAGAAGAGCTGAATTGCTTGAAACTTTCTGTTAAGCAGACCCAGATGAACACATCTGGGTGCAGAAGATGTGCACTAAGGTAGAGACTACCTCCAGGTTATGCCTGCACCCAGCCAAAACACGGCCCTGACAAGTGAACTAGTGCCAGGCACTCACAACCAGCTCCCGCCTGCTGATGGAGAAGCCACTGGACAAGTCCCTGCAGCACAGGTAGTTGCTGCTGGTGCTTACTTTCTGTATGGAAGAGCTTGCCCTGTACCTCAAGTCAGTACATGCAGGGTCGCAATTACCTCCGCGAGGAGCATACGGGAGTCGCTGGCAAGTGCCTCCATCAGCGGCTTCGGGAGCTCGGAGCAGGAGCAGAGCAGGGAGCAGGTCCCTATTTGTCTTGTGAAGGAGCTGGGAACTGGTGTGCAGGCACAAAGTGTGGGATTAGACTCACAGCAGGCACAGTGTCCAGAATACATCCATTTTCCTGGGGGATGATTTAAGATTCATACACTGTAGTTAAGACCCTGCCTCATCTTTCTTCCTTTTGCCCATTCCTCCGTCTCCTTGATAAAAACTAACAAAAGAGCCATCGTCTTCAGCTGTTCTTTCCTGTGACCTCAATAGGATACAAAGGGCAGGACAGATAATGCTCAGAATATACAGTGTAATAAAAAGATGATTATTCTAGAAAGTTAATTTGAACATGACTAAATAAGACACTGGATTTAACTGGAAGCTAGCGCACACATTATATGATTATATGCATAATATGCTGTATTAAGAGCTTCTTACCTGGACTAAAGGGTTATTCTGAAACAGAAATGAAGTGCCAGTAGGTTTCTCCGGCTAGTCTGGGATTATTTCAAATGGATACAGCTCTATTCTGCTCTGCACAATTGTTCAGAGGGTTGCATCTTCAATGCAACAGTGTTGCTTAAAGAAAAATGCATATGAACGAGCATATCATTCATACCTCGTGTCTTGCCAGCCCACACCTTTTTACTAGCTAATTATCATGTGGAAGTCTGTCAAAAGCATCAAGAGCTCTTTTTCCCCCATTTTTTTCTTTAGGCTGCACCTTTTATCAGAAAAAAAAAAAAAAAAAAAAAAAATGAAAAGCATCTGGAAAATGCAGTGTTCACTTGTTTGCAAGGTTTGTGCCTACCAGCAGTGCAATGACACTCGTGGGCTTTTTGGACCCGACGCCAGCACTCCCTGGGAGGAGCTGTGAAGGCCTGTGCCTGTTTCACTGCCTCAGGTTTCCACTCCTGCAGCCACAGACGTGGGAATTCAACTCATGCAAATGGCAAAATACGATGGAGGTTGCAGAGATATTTGGGGCTGGCTGCTGAAATAATTTTTGCTTTTTATTTCAGAGATGATATGAGCTCTGTTACTTTCAGGCTGGCAATAAACATTTCTGCATGGTACACAGCTCCTAAACGCGGAGCCCTGAAGGACAGGTAACTGGGACTCGTAACCAACAAACCAATTCTTCCTGGCGGTAACTGGATAGAAGAGGAACTATTTCACCATACAAACCCCTCACTTGTCAGGAGTCACAGAACTGCTCCTTCCAGCACAGAACGATTTCAGGTTACTATGCAGGTCTAACATTTAATTTTAGCGTGACAAGTGGTTATATACAAAGAGAAACTGAACACATATCCGTGCAGCAGAACAAAAGGTACTACAACAAACTGCAAGTCAAAACAGACCATTTACACTGCTGTGTACAAAAAATGAAATATCTCCTATAAAAGGTACAACTGTGTTTACAGTAATGATAAATCTTCCCCAATGCATAGCAGTCAGTATAGCAAAGACAGTTAAGCTTCGCTGGGTTACAAAAACAGTTTCACTGCTGAACCCTGGGGGTCCGCAAGGATTGATTAAACAGCTCTGACACAGAACCCCAGCGAGCTGCTGGTTCAACCCAGAGCCGGGTGGTTCAGATGAGCTGGAGAGGGAGCACCAGGTTTGTGCCCCTGAGGGCAGGGTGAGGCAGCACCCCTCGCCTCAGCGCTCTCTGCAGCAGACAGACCTGGACAGCCTCCTAAAATGGGCAATGAGGGCTCAACACCAAATTTTTCATTCATTTTAGATAACACTAAATCTAGGATCTCCTAATCTGAGTTAATACTAACCTCTAGCATAGGAAGTGCTCCATACCACTTGGCAGCAGCCCACAGGGCATCGTGCAAGAAAACTGGGCTGGAACACAGTATCTACCTCTTGACTCTCATATTCCACTTCTTAATGGATTAACCACTTTCTAATGCTAAATATCCAAACTCTGGGAAAAAAAATATTTTTCCCCACTATTGATTTTAATGACTGTTCAAAATTCAAACCAAACCAGAAATGGTATAGTCTTTGCAGATCTCTAATTTTTATAGACCCTAAATGCAGCTTCACTTACTCTTGTGTATTGTTTTAAGCTGTTAAATATCTACATGCTGGAAAGAGGAAAAAAAAGTCAAAAGCATGAACTGCCCCTGGAGAGGCTTCAGCCAGGCAGCAGCTACTTCAAAGCTCCCACTGCACGTGCCTAGAGACTTAAACTAAGAGAAGCAACTGCCAAATTCAGGAGGCAGGAAAAGGCTTAGATTCAGAGGCCTCCCTGAGGCTAAACATTTTTTAAATTAAAAACTCAAAAATGAAAACTAGAAAGGAGACAAACCCTGAAGTAACGCCCTCCTGGAACAACACGGACCCAAATCTCTCATAACTTTGAGGCACAGCCAGCGAGGTTAATGACCCAGCATCAGCCAAGTGGTTTCTGGGCTTCCCAAAACCCTACAGAGCCTCGTGGGAATCACTGGGGCTGCTTTACACGTTTACTTCAACCTTTTGGAATCGAAGAAGAGCAAACCAAGAGGACACACAACAGTTCAAGGTTCTTAACCCAAGCTTTCCTACATGAGGCCAATAAAGGTGGCTGTTAGCTCCTGGAAGAGCATTTATGCTTGAATTATCCAGCGCACAGAGATCTCGCAGATCTCCCCCTTCCCCTTTCACCAAGACTGCCGTAATCAAGTGAAATGCTTCGCTTACAGCCATCCAGGCACGATTCTGAGAACAGAGCGGCAGCAGCACATTGATGTTTGTTACTGATTAATTCCTGCTCTATTTTTAGGGTACGCCTTTTCCTGCAAAGCTGTGGAATAATCTGATCAATGTGTCCCCAAAAACAGTATGTTCCCAAAAAAGGCAACACAAAGAAAAGATGATTCATCGTTTTTTTGATGGATATCTTGCTTCTCTCTCAAAAGTACATAAGAAAATTCTAAGGAACACATAGTTATGAAGTTTGAAAATACAAAAATACGAACATGATAAGCAATTAAGAATTAAAATTTGTGTATACAAATATTCTGAGTACAACTGTGTGCTGCAGCTAACTATTATACTGTTATGAATCAAACATGATGTCATATTCTGCAAAGAATATAACAATTACCAAACACTGAGACTCATAACTTCCAGAGGGGGAACTACACACACGAAAGTGACCAAGGAAGCTAAACATCCCCTACAGAAATGCAGGAATCTCAGTGGTAAAAAAATTATGTTAGTCCACTGTGCTTTGAATGCGTAACTGAATTGAAAATGAAACTTATGATCCACATGTAATTTTCCACCTCTACGAACTTTTAATTCAATTATAAATCATGTTTCCTCCATATTGCAGTCTTTTAGTTGCTGTCTGCCTTTTCCATGTATTGCCTTGCAGTGTTTTACAACTTCACCTTCTGCCACCATGCCCGGCACAAGACAAAAAAGAGGGGGAGAGGGAAGGAATCACTTCTGTCTGCCACAATACAAGAGTCGGGTATGCCTTCTAACTTGAATTAATTTATTGATGCTGCTCAACACATGGTGCCATGAGCAGCTGCAATGACAAAGCACAGGTCCAGTTCTGCAAGGGGAGATGAGACCATCTCGAAGCCCGTTTTGTCTGCAGCACCATTATTCCTGTAATTTATCTTCTGCTGCCTCCTGAAGCTGATTTAATTCTCTGACCTGGCAGAAAACGAGCCCAGCAAAAGCAAAAACAAAGTACCACACACAAACACGGCACAGACTTTGCTGTTGGGTTAGCATGTTAAATTAACTCTGACAAATTAGTCTGTCAAGTGTTCAGTGGATAAAACCACACAGAGCAGGAGAGGAAGCAAGACCTCTCTCTGGAGCAGCAGCATGTTCACGTTAGCTTATCTGCCTGAGGTGGTGTGGCCCAAAAATGGGAACCTCAGTCTCCTGAATGTTACACCACAGTCACCCAGCTTCTCCAGCTCTCTGGTGGCCTGTTAACCTTCACTCCTGAGCAACCCTATAGGTCCTCTTATCTGCTAACACCTAAAGAACCAAGCCTGTTATCTTTCAAGTCCCTCATACAGTCCGCCCCCGGACTACATCATGTTGTATTATTTAATTGAAAAATTGGAACAACTTCTGGAACAGCACTGCTCACTTTAGTAGTAAAGTCAGTAGTTAGAATGATTTCATTATTACCTCAATATACATCAGAAACCAGATAAATTTTACCAAAAGCAGCAGCTTCATTAAAAGAAAAAATCTTGTTTCCTTTTACATAGCTTTGCTCCAGAGGAAAAGAAACAAGAGGTTGCCCTGGTATTTAATCCCCTTGTTTAAACAAATTTTAGAAGTGAGCATATTATTCACCCAGGAGTATGTCTTCATGTAAGAGGTTTGGGTCCTGGCAAGAGCATCCTACCTAGGAATCACAGCTACAGAAAGGCATCTCTCAAATAACTCACATGAGACAACATCAGAACAAACCATTCTGTTCTGTTCCTTGCTTCAAAGTTTCACCTAAATGTCTTATCACTGAACTCCATAAAAAAAAAAACGAGTAAATAGAAAAATATTGCTCCTGGGAGACCAGACATGTTTTCCAACTGCAATTTATTTTAGTTATAAAGCATTTGCTTAACACATCAGCAAACATTTTCCAGCTCCGTATCTGAATATTTAATCCCATGACTCAGTTTCTTTGCTGTTTTCAGAAACCAAATCCAAGCACCCAGGTCATTAAAGACAGTTGAAGTACCGTTCAGATAACAACTTTATAGCTGAGTTAAATGATTAGTTCTGAAAGACTATGGGTACTACTTCCAAACTTGTGCTGATGACATGCTTATTTTAAGTCTTCCAGATAATATCCTGAAAAAGTATCTAAGCAAAACCACACATACACTAAATAATCATATTGGAAAAAAACACCCCAAAGCCCCACTAGCATTAGCACTGTGTTTATTTAAAACAGGTGTGGAAACACTGAGCTATTAGATAATAAGAAGGCTCAGCAGTCTGTTACACACACACTCACACCCTTTAAAATGACTGAGCTTAGGTTTTCTGATAAAGCAGAACAGCTGTAAATTTAAAGCCTTGATTTTAGTTCTGTCCCATGCAATAGTATTTGCTCAAAGGAGTCAAGATTATTTAATTTTCAGTTCTGAATGTTATCAGTAACCTGAATGAGCTTTATGAAAAACAACTGTGAATAAATCTTTGGACCTACAGAACTATGGCTCAAGCGCAACGCAAGCCCTGTGGTGACTTGTTCACAGTATGAAGAAAAAAAGTGCTTACTGGAACAGTGAGTAAGCAACTTTCACAAGCAGTGTACCAGACCATACTCCTTCCTCATTAGAAAGGATGACGCTAAGAAATTAGAGACTAGGAGACATCATCTCTCAAAGAAGGAGACAGCACAGTTGCCCTGGCGCTAGCTGCCATAGCAGCGACGCCCACAGACTTTGGTATTTCACAGAATCACGGGATGGCTGCAGCTGGCAGGGACCTCTGGAGACCACCTGGTCCAACCACTGCTTGAGCAGGGCCACCCAGAGCAGGCTGCACAGGACCACGTCCAGGTGGCTTTTGGAGATCTCCAAGAGGGGAGACTCCACAGCCTCTCGGGGCAGCCTGTGCCAGTGCTCTGGCACCCACACAGCACAGAAGCGCTTCCTGGTGTTCAGAAGGAACCTTCTGCGTGCTTGTTTGTGTTCCTTACCTCTTGTCCTGGCACTGGGAAACCACCGGGAAGAGCCAGGCTCCACCTTTATGTTTGAGTTTGGACCAGGAGTGTCCCTGTGCAGTGGTCATTGCCACTTACCCCTCCTGGGTTCCCATCGTGGCAAAGCCTTGGGCAGGCGCCTAGCAGCGTGCCAGCAGCGCCTGGCAGCAGAAGAGCTAGTGCAGTCAGTGGGGGGAGGGATGGGTAACTGAGTCCTCCCCACCAACTGTTCTGCTCTACAGATTTCTTCCATTGTCCCACATTTCCTGCTAATGTAGAGTGCTAAAATACAGCATACCAGAGCTAGGGCATCTTGTAATATCTCTTCTAAAGTACCCTGCACTTCAGCTGCAGATCCCTCAGCACACCATTCAAGGAAAGATGCACCTGCATGCCACTGGTAGCTGACCCCACCTGCCCATCTGCCATCCCACACACCAAAAGACCAAGTTTTAGAACAGGATCTCTTCTCACTTCTTAGCAGAGAAACGCCTCAAGCCAGGGAAAACATAAATGCTCAACTTAAAAGTTGTATGGATAAAACCTTTAGTCCCAAAGGATCCCTAATTAGCTCACTAAAATATCTGAACACAGAGGAAATTACTGATTTCCAAACTGAAAAACAGCCACCACAGGGATGATACGCATGCACTCAAACTGTCTAGCATAAAAAAAAAAAAAAAAAAAGGAAAAAACCTCCCCCCATACCTCCCTGTGTGCATGGCATTATACAGAGTTAGCTAAATTATAGTGGTGTAATTTTTTTTCCCTCCTATGAGACAATATTTGTAAGAATCCTTATTTTCTCAGACTTAAGTGGAGTTTGACTGTGAACATTTTCAGAGTCTGAAATCACAGACCTACTGAAGTCTGCAGCCACACTCCTGTGAACTGTACAGCACCAGGATTTCACCTCCTGCCTCCAACAGATCAGCAATTCTTTACTGTGTTATGCTCTGAGCTATTTTAAATATGCTTTAAATCCAGGCCTCAGATAATCCACAAACACGGACTCCTTAGATTCAATTTTAAAATTCAATTCTGTTCAAAACTAATTTTTTTGAGTTCACAGTCATGAACCTAAGAAAGATGGCCTGATTTTTCACATTAGCTGAGCAAAGTCCTGGCTGTCACTGCCCTATTATTTTGGCCTATATTTGGAAGAAGTGCAGCAAAAAAAAACAAAAAACAAACAAACAAACAAAAAAAAAGATATTCTTTAACACAGAAATGCAGACATCAGTTCTAAGATCAGCCTGAGTCTCCAGCCATGCTAATGCCTGTGAGGTTTTGAACAGTTTAGATAAAGACCCCGTTGCCCCCTGTGACCCAGCCAAGCTGGCCAGACCACCCATCTAGCAGCAGAGCTCGCTCACATGCGAGCAGCCACCCTGTGCCACTGCATTCACTGGACACTGATGGTTAGGAACACATCACCTAACACAAAGCCAAACGTGCTAATTTTGGGGTCAGAAAGAGGACCCACCTGCCGGACCCCCACGCTATTTCAAGCAGCATCACCATTTGGGAGCTGGGAGGATTCTTCCCAGAAAGTACCAGCTTTGCAAAATGCTGGACAGGGAAAGGAAGCAACAGAATGGTATTTGTTTCTAGTAAACATAAAATAAATATGAAGCTGGTTGTCTGTCAGCATCTTTCACAGGTTTCATAATGCGTTTTTTCCTGAAGGAAGGGGGAATATGCTCCTAATGCTGCGGACCCCAGGGAAACTCCAGGCATTAACTCACTGTTGCCCTGCCATCACCACCTTGGTGAACAGGAGCTACAGCTGCAAGTCTCAGAGGCTGCTTCTGTTTGGTTTGTGTTTTTTACCACAGTTGTAAGAACACATTGAGTTTTCATGAAAGACAAGATTTGTTACAAAGTTTTCATTAAAAAACATTTGCCTTTAGTAGCGTGAAACCATGATTCTTTTTTTTCTATTTCCATGTTGTAATATACTAACCAATTCTGTATCTTACAAACTTCACATTTGAAAGCTTCACTCAAGCTTGTGTTTTGAAAGAGCTCCTAACTCTCAGATGACTCCAAGCAAGACTACAAGCAGCATTTCATATATTGACCTGCAACAGATTAGAAAAGTTATACTTAAACCAGAAAATAGTCTTCTTCCCTTCTTGCAGGAAGCTTCCACAGGTTTCCAATCAAGCACAATGTCTATGCTATTAAGAAAAGCAAGTTATTCTATCACAATGAGCTGCTTATTTCAGACTGAAGACCCAAAGAGGTAATTTTGTATGCCACGTCATCTAAAAATAGTGTTAGAGACCTCTCTTACTAGTTTTCAAATGAGTGTTATACTTATTCAATAAGCAGTCATTTCAAAGCAAGACGAGAAAATGATGGACCATGTCAGATTTTACTCTTTGGAAGTAATGGAGTGTGGACAATCTCACTTAATTACTTTCCAAAGAATTAATTTAGTGAAATCATGTTAACATATCGTTATCCCACCCCATCCCCCTAAAAAACCTCAGGGAGCTGCTTCCCCATTTTAATTATGTAATGAATGAACGTTCACTGTGTTTCATGGAAGAAAGGCATCATCCCAAGTTCCTTCCATACTCCCTCTCAGCTCTTGCAATACCTTATGGCTGCCCAATTAGTGTCATTTGCAAACAGCAAACACCAACAGAAATATAGTCATTATAGCACTTCATGCAACCTTCCTACTTATTCTCTCCCATCTTCCTCGAGATTTTAATGATCAAAAGACAGGTTCTTCATTACAGCTTAACAAAACTTCTCCTGACAAAAGAGCTGCAACATCAACTTTAGAATTTTCAGCTTGAATTTCTAAGGAAAGAGGAAACAAGGGAAGTCAGGATAAAGCCTATTAAAATGTATGTCACTGACTGGAGAACTCACTCTCTCCCTCCTCATGTATTCACTTTTTAATAATGTACTTCTAATATCATTTTAAGCCTTATTTGAATTGTTTGCACGTGGTTTAAGCTTCAATAAAAGAATCTGAGTTTTGGTATTCTTAATTAGAACTTAAAACACTCACTTCATCAGTTCTGTAAAGCGCTATTAAATTTTTAAAAAACCTTGAAGATCAGATAAAGTATGTTTTTCTGCTGAGAGCCCAATGCTTTAATTTACAATTCCGTATGTTGTTTTATTCATGATAAAATACTTGATACTTGCAGTTTCTCTCCATACTGTTAACACTGACACAGACTCTGTTGAGGTTTGACTAAGACGGAAGGATTCTCTGACAACTGATCTATATTTTCATTTGTTTTTAAAAGCTTATTAAAAAACAGTCCGTCCGTCCCCCCCCAATTCTAGTAACTACAATTAACACTATTCATGACTAAAAAGAGCTTTAATAATTTATGATTTGGAAATACATCGCTAATTAAAGGGCGACAAATTCATTTCACTTATATAGTGCCTTGCTAAAAATAATAGTTTGAGCTTTAATAGCCTAACAATATATATTGTGAAAGCACCCATTAGAGCAAGTTATTTTTATTTTAGTGTATGATTTATTCTGCATTCAATTACTAGGCACACAAAAATGTGTTTCTGTATGCTATCCCTCCCCCTTATATCCAGGATAGAAGAAAATGAGTTCTAGAAGCTGGTTGATCAAAGCTCATCTTACGTGCTACAGAGTTTCAAAATACGTGAAACAGACACTTAATGCAGAGTCCAAGCCACAGTTATATCTAAGGTTTCAACTGTAAGATCCAGAACAAATTGCAATGAAAAGTGAGAAAAGTTCTCCAAGCAATTCTGGCTAAGAAAGTCTTCTCCTGTCCTACCAAACTGGCAGATGCTTCGTGTAGGTTACCTCCACGAGGTCGAAACGTGCCACTGGCCTGGAGAGAGCAGGTCTAGAGACCAACTATGAGAAAGTCTGGTATGTCTGCCTCTCTCAACACGCTGTTGTATGCTTCTAAGAAAAAACAACAAACTTGAGTAATGCTATTGACAAGTTCTCAACATTGCTTTGAAGATGTCTGCAACATCTTTTCATCTGCACGGGGTATAAATCTGTCCAACGAGACAATCCAATTTCACTTGGCATTATTCCTAGGAAGTGATCACAGTGAAACAAATCGCAGTCTTCTAACCTTGATGGATTTGATCTAGTGACCTGAGAACTACAAGGCTCAGCTTACCATCCCTCACTCCCTAATCCATACGATATTGTGCAATTTTGGTCCAGCTGTAGGAAGAGAGTAACTGGACGTGTTTTGGAAGGTCAGGGAGAGGAAGTAAGAGTCAACTGTGAAAGAAGAGAAAACTGCCAGAATAATACTGTCCATAAACGTTTCCTGTTTGTGGAGTTCACTTCCTCACCAACAGAGCATCCTTCCACTTGCAGATAAATGAGTCAGAGAAAACATACACATATTCAACTTATTTTCAGGAAAGGCAAAACTTACAGAAGCAGAAGGTTCAAATTGGAAGTAAACTGACCAAAATTAGGATGTGAACAAGTTTACACAATTTACTTCTCCCAATTTTGGAAAAAAAAAAAAAAAATGTGACAGTTAACAAAACTATTATCTGTCAAAAATCTAAATAATGGGGATTGGGGGAAGAGCAAAATGGAGATTTGGGGAGGGGAGAGGGAGGACTGAAAAAGAGTTTTTACTCTTTTAAGGTTGAAGGTTTTTTTTCTGGTTTTTATTTAATCGATGTTGATATCACTTCAAAGTTTCCTTTACAAAGAAATCCATTTCATTTAGAATTTGTATTACACATTTTTTACCGCCTTACCCAGGTATTCTCAATTTGATGTTTCTGTCAAACACAGCACCTGCGCTTGCAGAGATGACCATTTGACAGCTATGGTTTCCCCACTAGCCAAGTGAAGAATACTAAAAAGATGCTACAGGTTGTAAACAGATCAAGGATAAATTGTCACTTCCATTTCACAGTCCACACAGGTATTTTGTAGAACACATGAAGCACAAATTCCACTCTTTTTATTTTACTTGCTTAATAACCAAGCCCACAGCTGGCAGCAGGCCATGTTTCTTAGGTCATGGTAACAACGATGAACAGACAGGGAATTGC
Organism: Oxyura jamaicensis; assembly: GCF_011077185.1. Classification (NCBI taxonomy): domain Eukaryota; kingdom Metazoa; phylum Chordata; class Aves; order Anseriformes; family Anatidae; genus Oxyura; species Oxyura jamaicensis. The sequence goes on along the minus strand of NC_048897.1, from coordinate 42,209,665 downwards.
AGGCAGAGGATCCACAAACCTCTGCCCACATCCCACCTGCATTCCTGACCTGGTTATAATCACTACAGCTGATTTAATGAGCTGCAGGGACCAGGAGGCAAGACGAGCACTGTACCTAATTCCAGTATGCACCTTGCTCTGTGGGGTTTCATGCCCAGCATGATTTTCCCTGCAAGTTCTTATGCAGACACCAGAAGCTCAACACTAGGCTGCCTTACTAGCACTGTACCACTTGTGCCTTCAGTTTAAGGAATACATTACTAAAACATTGCCTGACTGTGGGTGAATATAATAGCTTTCTATCCAAGAACCACATAAAAGTTACATCACTACCAGGGAGTGGATCTATAACCTGGCATGGTTAATAATCCAAACTCTACTTTTCAACATGCAAAACAAACCAAGTGTTCTTCAATACCTGGGAAGTGAGACGCAAGTTGAGAATCATTCTTAGACAGGCACTAACAAGAGTTATTTTAGTGTTGTTTAAAAAAAATAAATCAGCAAAGAGCATAGGCATACCAGCTAGCGAAAACATTTCATGCATCTGAAAAGGAGATGGCAAATTAGCGTGATAGACTCCATTAAAGTTCACACCCAAGGAAAGCAGAATGAAATAACACCTAAAAACCATACTGCAAGTTTGTGTTTCTTGCTTTGATGCTGCCTCTGAGTGACACCTGAATCCATTAGCACAGTGGCTCTCAGACGCCAACTCTACCCCACTGCTCTGTGAAACAGAGTTGAAAAAAAGTAGGTGTCTTTGAACTAGCTGTGCTAAATATTTGTCCTAGATTTTAGACATGCAACTCAAAATGCAACTATTTTCCTTGCCTCTTTCTTCTCTCCCGTCTTCCTCCATTTACGGTATTTGTACGCACTGTATGCCGTAAAACCACGTTACTACACAACCACGCAGACCAGATCTGTATACAGTTAAACAAGAAAACCCTTCTCCTGAACACGGAGCTGTTTCTAGAGAAGAAGGGAGGCTTGGGGTCAGTTTGCCCTCCTGTTTACCCCATTCCTCTCCGACCAGGTCCCTTGAGGGCCAAGACCCCATTCCCTTAGCCCACCATGAGCCCCTGCCCACTCTTCTCCATCCCCCCGCAGCCACCAGCTGCCCAGGGCATGGAGAAGGGACTGGGCAAGGGGACAAGCTGCAGCCGTCCTCATGCCAAGCCAAGAGCCTGCTCACTACCCTGAGCCACCTGTGCAGCCCACAGGTTATCTGCGGCTGTTCCTACAGGAGTGCTGGCTCTGCACCCTGATCTGTTCTGACACAAGACATGCAGGCAGTGTCTTTATTGTTTCTGCGATTCTAGGCAATCAGACATTTCCATTAAGGCCTTCCTTAGAAAACTAACCCTTTCTTCTATCCTCAGAACAGAAACCCTCTCAGCGTACAATGATGATCACTTCAAGTGCTTACCAGCCATTTCTTTATTTCACTTTACCCCATACTGAAATCCCATTTGTCTTCAAATGCCCATCACCTGCTCACTCTGTTTGGTTCTTCTTTATGCCTACCCTCCTCACAACTCCACACTGTCTTTCATAGTACTCATTCTACTTGCAAGAGATTTCCACTTCCTTCCAAAGCAATTTTCTTTTCCTCTTTCAACCTCATAACCTTCACTGGCATCCCCCATCTGTATTTTTTTCCTCATGGGTCATGCGTGTCTGTGTGAAATATCTGATCACCTCAAGGCACTATTCAAAGACCCAGTTTTCTTGTTCTGCTTCATCTCGCATAATGTAGTCTCACTGAAGGCTAATTCATAAAAGGAAAGGCTTCTGAATCAAACCACTTCCTTTTATAAACACAGAACAATACAGGTTTACAACAGTCTCTTGAGCTCGCTATCTACAATTATATGACAAGTAGGCAGGTAATCTCTTCAGTAACGCATTCTAGAGCATAAAACTTAAGGATTAACCAATATTTTAAAACCTATGTACAGCATAAGTAGGGAGGGGGTATTTTCATCATGTATACTATGTGCTTAGAGTTACAAAATCAACAGCAGTGAGAGTTCTCAGAAATAAGATCCTCTGCTTATTCAAAGTGCTGAGAGTGTTGTTACTCCTCCTGTTCCCACATGCATGCTGTTATCATGAATAGTGTAAAAGCAGAGCCCAGAGATTTTGCTAGGAAGCCAGCTTGCTTATAAATGGATTAGAGTATGAAGTTTGAGAGAAATTGATGCATGTTTTCTTTATAAAAACGCTTGCAATAAAATATTTACCAAGATTAGGCAAAACAGGCATCTGCTATTAGCGCACAACCCCCGTACCCAGTCATAGTTTTCTCTCTTGAGGAGCTCTGAGAATACTGCATCCCCGCACAATGCACAGCCCAATCCGTCACCTTCTGAAGGATTACTCCCGAAATCTCAAGGTCCATGTTTTCTGCTAACCTATCCCGTTCTTGCACCACACCACAAGGAAAATTCATGTAGAATTTATCATCCTCATCTTCTCCGTGAGAAGAAGCAAGCTACGTTTGATGCAGCTGCTGTGGTAGAGCAATTTACCATTAACCTGACTCCGGCTGCTCAGGCAGCAGCCAAAAGCCAGACCACCACCGAAACCTGGAGGAAGCAGAGCTCCGCAAACCTGCTCTGACCGAAACACGGGACTGCAAATGCTCATCATTTTGCTGCAAAAATAAAAAGCAACAGCTAACCTCAAAATACCAGATTTTGTTTCCCAAGTTCTCCAGGAGGCACTCTCGGTGATGTTCAGCCACGTTCCCCCCAAAGAGCCGCCACCGCCACCAGCAGTGAGAGGATTCCCGCTGCTACCCAGGCCCCGCTCCCCAGCGCTTCCTCTGCTGATCCTGACAGTCCCTCACTTCCTTCTTCCTCCTCTCCCATCCCGAGCCCAACTGCTGCCTTTCCACGCTCCCACCCGGACCACAACCCAAACAACCCCTCTCTTAGCGAGAAAAAAAAGACAAAAATAAGCAGCTAACAACCCGCCCGCCTCAACTCCGCCCAGCCCTTCCCAACCCAAAACTCGCCCTTGCCGGGCGAGGAAGGCCGGGGGCACCTGCCCCAGGCCGGGTGCTCCCCACGGCTGTCCCCAAGCCCCCGGGGGTGTCCCCAAGCCCCCCACGGGTGTCCCCACAGCCGTGTCCCCAGCCTGCGGGGGCCGAGCTGCGGCAGAGGCGGCCGGGGGCGAAGTTTCTCCCCCTTCTCCCCTGCCCCGCGTTCCGCTGCGGGGCCGCGGCAGGGCCCTCGCCCCCCTCCCCGGCCGTACCGTTGCAGAACTGGAGCAGCGAGGAGGTGTCGTAGAGGCTGCTGTAGCTGGAGAAGCCGTCCTCCATCCTGCCCGCACCGCCTCCACCGCCGCCGCCGCGCCCGTCCCGGCGGCCGCCCGCTGCCGCCTCGCCCGCGCGCTGAGGAGCGGAGGCGGCGGGGGCCGCGGCGGCCTGCCGCTATCCCTGTCCCCGCTGCTGCTGCTGCTGCTCCTGCTCCTCCTGCTGCTGCTGCTCCTGCTCGTACTGCTGCTGCCTCACTCAGTTGCCATGGCGACACATTCACTCCGCCGCGGCCGGGGCGGCGGCGGGGAGGGGGAGGCCGCGGGGCGGGGCGGGGCGCTCCCCTTCCCTTCCCTTCCCCTCCTTTCCCTTCCCTTCCCTTCTCTTCTTCTCTCCTCCCCTCAGCCGGCCGGCAGAGCGGGAGGCCCCGGGGCTGCGCTCGGTTGGAGCGGCGAGAGGCGAGGGGCGGCCCCGGGGCGGCGAGGCCGAGCCAAGAGCGGCCGCTTGCGGCCGGTGCTGGGCCCGCGGGGGAGCCGGGCCAGGCCGCGCGGCTCCTCGGCTGCTGCCGCCCCCGGGCCTGTCCCGACGCCTGGGATCCCCAGAACATGGGCCTGCACCTCACGAACCGCGCTGGGCCCCTCTGTCCAGATAGCGTTGTGACCGATGTTCCCTCACAATAATAAAAAGATGTGCTGTAACTCATGGTGCAGTTCCGTAGTGTTAGCTATCAGTTCAAACAGTGCTGCTATCTGTACTCCTTCACCACATATGAAACTAAAATAAAATATCTGTACATTCTTACACTGTCCATTCATGGTGCTGTATGAGCAGTGTTGCCAAACTGATGGTTAGTAATGTAAAATTATGCCCTATCAACTTCATTTCCTATGCTAAGGATGCTGACGTGTTCAGTGATTGAAAACCATTTTTATTTCAACCTCCTCTAGAGAAAAATAATGCATTGCGTATCTATAGCACCTTTCATCTTGAAAAATGCTAAGGCTCTCACAGTGTTGTCCTCAGATCTCACTCCTTTAAGGAGCTTTTTGCATGGCGATTCCATCATGTGGATCCAGTTACAGGCAAGAGTTCTGTGTATGTGAGTCTTTTCACCAACCACTAAACCACAGCAGTGCTAACACAAAAATATGCTATAAAATTAGGCTGAGATATCAGTTCCATATTAAAACGGAGTGAAAAGTGCTCCCTCCTGAATTGCTAGTGCCAATATCGGTAGAGTTGCAGAGATCTCCAAACCAGTCTGATGGTGTTTAACTTGTATCTGACAAAAACAACTGGCTTTTATAGCTGCGGGCTATAAAATAAGGGAAATTTGTAGTAGCTTAGTTTTACAGAGAGAGACAGACAGACAGGCAGAGAATGACTTCAAAAATACTAAGGACAATATATTTTCTTTATGTTTTAAATGAGCCATGATTCTTTCTCATCTTCAAAGGCCCCTTAGGTTTTCTCATGACCGTCTTATGCATAATCTATCAAACTTTTCCAAAATACCATATTGTTCTAAAAAAGTGTACACACACCAACAGAAATATATGCATGAGATTCCTGGCAGACAAGTTACAATACTAGAAAAGTGGAACTCCATTTTAATACTGATTTTAATTAAGAATTTCCTTCATTTTAAAGGATTATTGCTAAGATTAAGTTATTTTTGAGGCTGAGAAGTGTTTTAATGTGGTAATTTTTCACTAGCTAGAGACAGTTTCAACACAAGCAGCATGCTTTGTATAAGATGTCAATGTTAGCTTGATCTGTACCTCCTTAAGATGTGTAAATTTGGGGGGAAAAATCTCTGAGATCTATGCTGTGGTGCATGATTTTAATGTCAAAACAGTTTCTGTATAGGTCTGTATCAATTACGATACTAGATTAATTAAATGGAACAGGACATCCAAAGTATTATATCTATAGCTAAAAAAGTGTTGTGAATGAGAGTACTACAGAGATAAGAGAAATAAACACCCAGTAACTTTTAGAATGTCTGCCAGTGCAGATGAAAGGACAGAAAGGGGCAATACAGCTCCATTTCAGGGAGGGGAAATTAAAATTCACCTCAAAAATAAATCTGAACCTGATCTGAGCACAGCATCATTGAAGGAAAATAAATACCTGAACCTTACAATAGATTACCTACTGAAATTAGTTGTGAAGGTGTTGTGAAGCTGACAGTGAAGCCTATAAGCTCACCACACTGAAAATCAGCTCAGTGATGTGACAGAAAATAATCTCAGCTCACGTCTCTACATGCTGTTATGATGCCATTATATTCAGAGGGCAAGGGTTGGAAAAGGAAAACACTGTCTTAATTTAATTGCAATGATTTCTAGACCTGTTACAATCTTATTACACTAAACTGCACTACAAGGCACAAAATGAAAAAGAAATCATATCTGGCTGCGTGAACAATGGAACAATGGATCTGAAGGATTCACTAATGTGTCAGTGGGAATTCTGGTGGTGCAGCTAAACAATGAAAACATTTCTTTTTATAGTCCACTTTTCAGTCAACGATAGTTTTATTCATTTGTACATGTCCAAGCTAGTGCACTGGGAAATGTTAAATGATATAACTGGGAATTGCCTCCTAAGCAATACAGTGGCACTGGTGTATTTCTAGGGGATTTGTTGTATGTTTGTGCATCTTGCTGTTGACAGTGTTAGAAACTGCATGACATTACCTTTTTGAAAGCTGCATTTTGTAACTAGTGATTTAAGTTTCCCATGTATCGAGTGAGGTATTACAAATAGCTATTTGGTACATGAAAACAAAAGAGCAGAATTTTCAGGAGTTAATACTCCAATTTCAGGACAAAGAAACCTCGCTTACACTCCCCATTTACATGCAGTGATCAAAGCATTTTGATGTTTTATATATTTATCTTCTTTTTTTTTTTTTTCTACTTCCTTTGCATTACTAATAAATACCAAAAACACCCTGTAGTAGTTTCATATCAGAAGCATTGCAATTCATAACACTGAACAGTATAGGATTGTAGAGTATTATAATGTGATGTTACAGCTAACAATACTCTCAACTCTATAGCAAGCTTTCCCAGTCACAATGAAGTAAAGAAAATCTGAGCTACAGTATCCTTTTTAAATGCACTAAAATAGCAGGCACTGATTATAAACCTTATTCCTGTACTGTTTACATTTATCAATATCATTGAGAGAAGAAGCGCAATACAAGCATGCTCCATCTGGCTGGTAGAGAAGGACTTTTGAAAAGTGACTTTCCCTTCCAGGTCATTTCTTTGGCTCTGTCATTCGACAGCGTCAGGATGCTTCTGCTGTTCAGTGATTGCTCTGACAGGCTACCTTTCACACTCTGACATCTGGGTCTGTGCAGGATGTCGTTGCCTCCAGTGAGCTTGTCTGGGGAATGAGGTGGCTCTTGGTAAGGGAGAGACACTGGGATTTGGATCTCTGTGTTAAAGCCTACTGTGCAGAGCTGCCAATGGGATTAGGCACATCGGACTCTTCTTTGCTGAGTTTGCAAGAGGTGAAGGCTCAACTAAACACAGAGGATGAAACGTTTTTACTTCAGGTTGGTGTAATGCATGTCCATGGAGCAGATCAGAGAAGTTTGGACAGCTGCTGCCCATGCTGTCCTATTTTGTAACTAGAGAGAACTTCAACATGCGAAGCATCTAGCACTGTCAGCAGATGTGCTGGTTTCACTAAAATTTATCAGAGAGTATAAATATAGCATCTATATTATTGTGACTAACTTTTGAAGAGCCACTTGAGCTTGTTGGAAATCATCTGATTGATAGGTCACATTTACTGCCATGTGATCAAGGGGAGCTGAGCTCTGTTGTGTAACTCATTTCATTTCAATTTAAGGCACAAGTGTCTGTTTCACCATTTGCAATCTTAATTAATGTAGCAGTCTCTCCCTGCTCTGGCCTGGGAGTTTTTAAATTGCGTGTTTGTTCAAGTTTAGGTTTTCTTCCATGAGTCATAGCTTTCATCCATGAAAAAACTGCAGTGCTGCAACACTTGCCCTTCAGGTGCCTAGCCCCAGAGCACAATCAGAAACATAAGGTACTGCACGTGCACTTCTCCCTCAATAACCTGTTGTCACAGACGAGGACAGGCCCCCGATCCCACCTGGGAGCGAGGGGAGGAAGCAGAGGAGCCGGCGGATGATGCTGAGGGCAGGTGTGGGCTCTGCACTGCCACAGAGCCAAGGTGCTCCAGTCTGCCCGCAGCCAGGTGTTTTCATCCAGGCAGCGTGCCCTCTCCTGAGAAATGCTGCTTAGGGTTTGTGTCTGGAAGAATAGAAGGTTCAAACTGGGGGTAGAAATGGGGATCTCCTCCTGCTGAGGAGGGCTCAGGAACTGAATCACCCCCCCTCCAGTGGGTGCTTTAATCACTCATTTAAGACAAAAAATGGGCATTTCTTCCAGCTCTTCATCCCCCTGGGAGCTACATGGTCAGGAAGCTCACACAGGAGCATAGGCCTCATTTCACCGGGTGGTGCTCTGCCTAAATTTCAGAGGACGCAGTGCAGGAGCCTGGTAGCCTCAGGCAGCCCGGGCGTGAGGAAGAAGGAGCTGGAGGTGGAGACAGGCACATAGCACAGGCAGGCTATGCGCCTGCCTCCACCTGAGGTTAAGTCTTGGATTTAGCTGCCTGAAGCCTGCCTAAGTCCTGATTTAAACAGATTTTTTATTATTTTTAGTTTTTGTTCTTCCTCTTCAGTGAGCAGCAGCGGAATGCACAAAGTTAGCTTTGCTTTATTTTTTGAAGACAATTTGTGAGGTGAATGAATTGTCGTCATTCTTCAGAAGAGGCTTTTCCTCACCAGCAGGCTTTCTCCAGGTATTAGAGTGGGGTTCTCTGTCAGGGTCCTATCATAGGCTCAAATAAGGATTTCCTTTCCTACTGCTCTGTAGCAGACTTGCCTCCTGGTCTCCTTTATGAAAACACTTCAACTGCTGGAATAATCACTCATCTAAGTAGCAGGACTCCACTGTTTCACCCACAGCAGGGGTCTTTATGAATGTCACTACAAAGCGCACTTCATGCATGTGGGAAAGATGGGATGTAAGGGGAGAATCACCATTACACAGGCACAGTCTGAGCACATTAAAAATACAATATAACAAATGTGGGCTGAAACCATCAAAGGTATGCATGTTTTACTATCCAAATGAAAATGTGTTACAATAAGTCCGTATACTTCATGTTGTTTTGAATGGCATATATTGGAATTGTGCAATTTTCTCTGTAATTAATAAGATTGTTCTTAATTATACTGCTCAGAAAAACATAATATCGGTTTGCAAATTGATTGATTTGCAAGTACAAAAAGAGTGCTTTGAAGATGGAAAGAGTAATGCTTTGCACATCTGTGACTCTTCCCATCCAAAGATGGGAGACAGTTGAGCAAACAGTGGTGCTTTCAGACTTGCACCAACTTCTTGAACTGAATGTTGTCATTATTTTACACATTTGGAAAATGAGAGGGAAAACATGACACAGCCAAAGCCACGTGGGGAGGTCAGACAGAATAAAACCAGAATAACTACCACTTAAATGCACTAACCATTAGGCTATCCTGCCTACAAACACTGAAGGCATGTATTACTTATACAGTGTATTATGAAATGCTTTCAAGAATAGTATCTGCAAGAGAAATATCCTTACTTTTGTAAGGTCCTCCAACACCTTAGGTTCAATGCACTTCAGTGTATGTAATGGCCAACTGCAGACTTGTCATATCCATGGATATAGTGTTATGATACTAAAATGATACTATGATGAGAAACAGTGTGCACAACAAATGCAAAGGAATGCAACTCCATTTCCACCTTCTAGGCAATCTGTGCTGATGGGGACAGCATTTTGGAGATGTTAATACTCTGAGAGATTGAAGTGAAGAGGTGCAAGATGGATGGCATCAGATAAAGAAATGATCCATCTGGTCTTTGAAAATATTATTTTTTCTTTTTTTTTCTTTTTTCTTTTTTTTTTTTTCTCCAGTTCTAGCTCTACTCTGTAACCCTATGGCTGGTGGCTTCAGCCCTACATAGAGGCTGAAAGCTTCAGCTCTTCAAGATCCCACCTTGTCTGGTTTGTGCTGCAGTTGCTTTGGCACAGGTTGGGCCCCACAGCAATTTACTGTCAGGGATGCAGCAGGGTCATCCCCACACATCTGCATCACTCTCTGGGGGAACTCCCTCTCAGCAAAAGGATCTTTCCTGCACCCACCGAAACCTTGGGGAGCTCCAGACATCTGGGTATTCAAAAATGCTTTCAGCAACTGTCAAAAAGGGACAACAAGGACACTCCTGCACGTGGCTGAGAACACTGTGGCAATAAATATTCCAGAAGTCTATTTCATGCATATATTTAAGTCATATTTTGTTGCAATTTAGTATCTGGTTTATACAAAGCCATAAGAATATAAATTAATGCCTTCTGAATCATATTACAGAAGAACAAGACCAGAGGAAAATATGTAGTGTTTGTTGTTGTGGGTTTTTTAAATGGTAGATATTTAAATTATGGCATAGTAAATTGACCTTTTGAGGTGTACACAAAATTTACCATTTTTTCACAAAGTACTAAAATACTCATTCTGATAAGCTTTTAGAAATAGAATTTTAATTTGATGGTAAGGATTTACAAGAAGGTGTAAAATACAGAAGAAGGAAACAGTAAGGAGCGAAGGATATTTGTCAGCTACTTTGTGAGAGAGAAGCTTCTCTCTTCTGCAAACATATACCCGCAGTGCCTGTGAACAGAGGAAGGAATCTCAGCACTATTTAGTTAATTTCTCAGTCAGTAGATCGATGGTTTAAACTTGTGCCTTATCAGGCCTGACATTCGTAATTTCCCACCTTCTCATGTCACTGTTTCACTGCTTTCAGGATCCAGCACAATGAAGGCATCTTGGGAACCAGTGCACACTAGGAAAACTTACAGCCTTGTAAGTAATAAAGCACACATAAAAATGTATGTATAAGATGAAGCACCACACCACTTCAATATATTAATGTTACAAACGGCTAGCCAATCTCATTTACGTCACTTTTTACATTGGCAATAAGAGCTGAAATTGATAATTTATGTTAGCGGAAATTTGCCCAGATAGGACATTTTAAAGTTCCTTTGGATCTGTGGAAAATGAATGATGGCAAAGGTCTTTTCAGAGGTAAGCGGAAAAATACTGCATGTCTCTAAGTGATTTTACGTTATGCTTGCCTTTTCTTAGGGGCCTGTTGGGAAAGACAATTTGCACTAGTGAACAAATCATAGAAAGTGGAGGATTTACTTGTGATCTTAACGCCTGCCATCACCCACACCCTCTTACTACCTCAACTAGCCTAGCTTGATGTTTTGCTTATCCATCTCCAGTGCCTTTCATCAAATGCAATATCATTAATTACACAAAAAGAAGCCGGAGGGGGGGAAGGCAGACAACGCTCTGTTTGTACCATACGGGTTAGTCCTGCACAGGACAATAGCAAGGTGACTGCTTCAAACTCCTTAAATCTCCATGAAATTTCCCCAAGATGGCAGAGGAGAGAGGGGCTGGTAGAAGGGATGACCTGCGAGGGAAGCGCTGGAAATTCAGCTCACTACACTCCCAATTCTTTTGATATCTGCCAGAGCCCAGGACCACCTACATTGAAACCTTACAACCCTCCAATGCTTTTGCTGCCTCAGCCCATTTCTGCGTTCCCAGTACAAGATCCCTGGACACAGCCTGGGGATGGGAGAAAACAGTTAAATCATCAGCTAATCTAAACATGGCTAGCTTGAGAAAGAAAGCAATAGGGAACAATCCTTTCAGACAGTTTCCAACATCACTTTAAGGTAATTTCCATCATGGGCTGTAGCTTTTATTTTTGTGGCTAGCTGTAATTTTGTTTTGAATTATATACATATATTGTTGTTATTTACTTTGGAGCAGAATTTTTCTCAGAAGAAACATTTCTGTTCTGTTCTGAGCAACAACGCCAAGGCCTGCAATGAGATCAAAGCAATTTGTGTTACATATGTTTTTTTAAAGCAGTTTATTTCTGCAGATTCACAGCCAGCATATCCAGAAACTTTGAAATTCCACTTTTCATCATCTTTTGACGTATGTAAAATAAATCAGATGCAACAAAATCAGTGGTTGAACCAAAGAAGCCTTCACCAAGTTGCCCAGGAACGTGAATAGACATAGTGGTTTGGATTAAGGGATCAGGCCCATACAGTAATGAAATATTTGGCTTTTGAGGAAAGAATGCAGTTGGTCTTCAAACACCTCTGCCAGGCCGTGCAAGGTGTAGGATTACTAATCTGCCCCGGGGGAAGCCATGCGTGGCATTCTTCTCTTCGGTGGTGGCAGCCGGAGTCGTGGACAGAGGAAGAAGAACAAGGGGCAACAATGACATTCCCGCAGAGAAGCCCTGAGAAATTGTCCAGGCCCTGCCGCCTGGCTGCCAGCCATGGCAGCATAAGGAACAATCCTTCATTTGTTGCACATACAGAGTCACTTAATTTTAAAAACACTTCCTGATGCAACATTTTAATTCTTAAGTACTTCGCCACCTGACATTTCTCTCTCGAACTTTCAAAGCAGCAAGAGAAAAACCACAGCTACGGATAAGGGAATGGAGAGAAATTAAAAGGATTTTATCGTTAGTGCAGCCATAATTCAAGGGGAAAAAAAGAGCTAGAAGACAAGTTCTTTTCAACTCTGTGATGCCTGACAACCGCTCCTTGTCCCACCACTCTCTGACAGAATAAATACTGGAATAGAGAATAGAACGGATCTCAAAAGAAAAATATGTATTGTGTGCCATAAATTACACAAGCAGATGCAGCCATGAACGAAAGAATTAAGAACATAAAACCCCCGCGGTGTGCACTGGCTGATGAAGGGCTGGCGGCTGCCAAGGGACACTGCGTGACCACGGGGCAGGCCAAGCTGGGATCTCGCACAGCCCCTGTCACGCAGCACTTGCTGCCTTCTCCTTAGCATTCATCCTCTTACACAGCTCTTCTGCATTTTGGTAGCTGTTTAATGAGTGTTTTGGCCATAACCAGCTTGTGGTATATCTTAGAGATGTCTGAGAAATTTGGTGATGAAGGATTTTGCACCTTTTCCCAAAAACATCTCTTCAGAGGAATATTCTTACCCTAAGGTGAGCAGGTCCACCTAGACCAAGGGCAGAATAGGCCAAGGGCCAAACCTGCAGCTGCTGCAGCCTTGCAGAGTACTATGAGCTTCAGCCTGATTTCATTATTTATCGATGTAAAATATGTAATATAGCTTTATGGTGTTATGTACAGAAATAACTGCAAATAACCTAGCTAGCTGCTGAATGCTCATCGGAGATTGGATACAGATTTTTCATATTGACACATCTAGACTGTCTCCCCATTCTTTCATGATATCTCTTATTTCAAGACATCAGCAACTATGCTTTATCCAGCAATCATTTTTGGCAGGAAAAAAAAAAAAAAAGCTTAGCAATATCAGTGCCATTTAGCTTCACATGACCAATTAAGAAGATAAAGCACTTGATGCATTATCAAGGATATCAAATAGTTTGTTTGATGACATTCACTTCATATCAGTAAGATGTTCTGAGGAAAGCTCATATAAGACTACAAAAGGACATTTTGCCAACTTCAGTGTTTTAAATGTCACTTGATGACCACACAAGAGTAAGGAGTAAATAATGCATTATGCTGGAAAAGTATACATATGACTTTCAACTGTCATACATGTGAATTTGTGGAAAATTATGCAATTAGAGACTAGAAGCAGAGTAAAATATCTGTTTGCATTCAATTCTGCTGAGCAAATCAGAATTGCTGGAGGACTACAGGAAAAATGTCCTTTTCTCTCTTGCTTGTGCTCTCCATGGGCTATGTGCTGCTTTGAGTTGCATCTATTCAAGAAACAGAATTAGGGACAGTCTTGATATCATTTAGCATTTTGTCCTTTTTCCATTTGTTTGCTGAAGTTTTTGTTTTGTCATTCATTCATGATTTCCCCCACATGGGAAATTAGGAAATATGGCATATGAGGTTAGAAAGCCAGGGTTTTTCCATCCTTGCATGTTTTCCTTTGGAGCTCAGAAACTCAAGGTATTCCAATGCAGAGGGAGCAGACAAAAATGGAGTAAAAAAGTGTCTGGCTACATCACAAGCCCCTTTCTGACCTGGCCAGAAGAAATTATATGGAAAGTGATTGAATTATTCAGGATAAGTATAGAGGAGCTGCAAAAGTATGTTGAGGCAAAATCAGAAAGACAAAAGCACAAGACAAGGTGCAAGCATGGACAGTGAGGCAACAAGCTGTCAGTCTACAAGTACATGTGAAGAAGGCCAGGGGAGCACCGGCCCACAACTTGGGTGCAGGACAGCTATTGACAGATGACACCAAGAAGGTACAAGTGATTGATGACCTTTTTTTTTTTTTTGTATCTGTCTTCATTCAACCTGCACTTCAGCAAACACATTAAGCCAGTGTTGTTGCTGAATACTGTAGTTACACCCCCTCTGCTTCACTCCGTTCCCACTGCCACAGCCACTGGTACGGGCACGCAGGGATCTGGGTGGGGGAACCGATCCAGCTGAAAATTAGCCTAACAGACGATTGTTAGTAAGATAAATTAGTTCCTCGGTTTGATTCACCTCATGGCTGCACTGTATTCAGATAATTTTCTTTTCAAATCAGCTAGACTGTCTAACTTCATCCTATGGTGCTTAAAGCACAGGCTGATCACAGAGCTGGTAGTTACTGTCTCTGAGGGACTAGAGGTACAGGGTGACAGAAGGCCAGAAGTGGATGGTGCCTTAAAATGGGGGAAAAAGAAGGAGCTGGGAGATTACTGATCAATCTAGATAACTTCGTCCCACTCACAAGAAAAAAACAAATCCCTAGGATTTTTTAAACAAACTGTTTGTATGTGCCTAGAAGATAATGGGGAAGCGGGCAGATTCAGCTGCAGTTGTAAGAAAAATGTTCGCCAAACCAGCCTAGTTCTTTCTCTGACTGCATTGTGTTGTGGACAGGGGGAAGGCTGTTGGTGTCATATAACTTCACTGCAGCAAGGCGTTTTGCACACTCACAAGCAAATGAGGAAGCAGAGCCCTGGTGACCCTGCTACACCTGTTCTAACAGGTGTAAAACTGTGTAGGTAATTATACCTTAAAGATAACACAAAATGGGGACGGGGGGGGGGGGGGAGGGTATATGAAATACAATTCTGCCTGGTTCTGTCCCATTATATTCAACATTTTCCTTAATGACTGAAAAAGGGAGTAGAGGACATGCTTACTGAAATGTGCAGGTCACAGCTTGGGAGTACTGCTAGTATGCTAGTCAATAGGCAGATTAAAATTTAAAAAAAAAAAAAAAGAAAAAGAAAAAAAAAGAAAAAAGATCTTGGCAGCTTGAAAGAACCATCTGTAAAGGCAAGGTAACAGGTAATAAGGCCCACTACAAGGGACTACATTTAGGCAGCAATTGTCTGATGGAAGGCAGATAATAACTGATTAGGAAATAGTTTTAAAAGGGTCAACCACAAACCGAACATTTTGTCAGCTGCACTGTGCAAAGTGGAAAAGGCAAGCATCATACTGGGATGGATAAATAGTCCTCCAAATGCATGAAGTAATCCTTCCACCTTGCTCAGCACTGATAATGCCTTAACTGGAGCACTAGGGCCAGTTTTGAATGCCATATCGTAAGTAAATGTGGACCACAAACAGAGAATCCCCAAGACAACCAGAATCATCCGAGAGAGCTTGAAAGCGTGACCTGTGAAGGCAGGCTGTGCAAAATTTGAGGCTGTCAAACCCAGGGAGATGGTGTGACAGGGGGTGATAAAATTCCTTGAGCACATAAAATTGTATCAAAAAGAAAGAGAAAGAGCTATCACAGTTAGAACAAGTTTAAATGCAGTCAAAATTGTATCAAGAAAGCTTCTCATTCAGATTAAACATTAGAGAAAAAAATCTTTCCAATGGTAAGGGCAGTATAGCACTAGAAAAAATTATAGAGCATCCACAGAAAGTCTTTAAGAACATTTTAGACAAATGTTTGATGTGATATAGCTGGCCCTGGCTTGGGTCACGTTGACTAGATGAACTCTCAAAGTCTTTTGCAGTGTGGTTTTCCTGAGATTCACCTCAGAGTTGTTGTTCTAACTACAGGTCTGCTTCCTTGGACATTCCGCTGCTGTTCTTCTCACATCTATTTTATTTGGTTTACATGATGTGAACTTCACAAGTAATTGGCTGGGATACCTCAAATAACCCTGCTGTACTTACAGACTCTCTCATTTACTGTCAAGCTGGGAATTTGCTATCAAGCTGGAAATTAGGATTCCAGGTATAAAAGGCCCTCTGCCTGCTTAACCACCAAACAGCAACCCACTGCTCCATTTTCTGCTCTGAGATCAGATCTTGCTCCCCTTTCAGTCATTGACAATAGATTCCTGCCACCTCAAGGGCAGCTGATGGAGCCACTAGTTTAGTTACTGTCATACCAGGAAATAAATTTCTGGTTTCCTTTCTGAGTACTCATGTATGTGGTGCTGTTATCTGGGGGCTGGTGAAGGAGAATCAGCCTTTCTTCCCACAGTCACTTGTGTGTGTGTCAGGTCAGGACAGTGCTAAGCAGTAGCAGTTCACTAGTGCTCATTGTAAAATGAGCTCCTGTCCCTCTCCCTGCTATGAGGAGATAGAAAACAAAGGTAAAACTTGGCAAGAAAAAAAAAAAAAAAATGTTATCACAGTCGTGAAATACCAGAGGACTGAGTAGGCATTAGGACTGAGGTGTCCCCACTGTTAGCTTCCAAAACAATATGTGGGATGGCTGGGATTTGGGTTTTCTACTCTGTTCCCTTTTTTGGGCCCACTCCTACAATGCCCATATGGAGAAGCTCAAGAAATAAAAAGGCTATTCACACTGGCTGCAGTATTTGCTTTCAGTTAACAATGTCTAATCGCTGTTTAGCAGGCAAACGCATACAGCTATGGAAAGGAGAGCTCTCTTTGTGTTTGATGCTTCTCTGCATCTGAAACCAGCACATCTGAAAGTGTTTTAGAGTGAACTCAGTCTGTGCTTGGCTTCATATCATGAAGTACTGCTAGGGACAGAATCGAATGTTTGCGTGTGTTTTTATTATTCCCTTGTATGAGATGAAAGACATTTATGTCTATTTTCTCTTTATTTACAGAGTGCTACATTGCAAAAGCATGCTGTACAAACTGTCCTCCCTTCCCCTCCTAGGAGTGATATTCAGATATGATTTTTTTTTCTAGGAGGTACAATCTGCACAACAGGCACTGAAATGATCCTTAGCCTTGAAGTCTAGACAATTGTTTTTCTGAACTTACACTTCACATTGTTAACAGAAGTAGTTTCTGCACGAGCAATTTGACTTTTACATTATCTAAAACACACATTTAATGTATACATTATGTATAAAGGATGGCTAGATTAAATGAATTTAAATTTGTACTTTTATATAATGTACATTTATATATATATATCTTTTATTCCAGAACATAAGCCATAAAGTTTAAAATGATATCTTCACATTTTTGAAATTCAGGTTTGCCGTTCTGCTTAGACGCACTCCTGTGACATTTGAGAAAGCTGTGACATTTGGATCTGCGTCCAACAGAGGGAGGTGTTTAGAAACATGGAGTTGGTCAAAACTCTTTCTAATTTTAAGGAATTCAGCCTAAGGGAGGGGGGAAAAATGCAACGGAACAACACAATTTACCATTGCAATAATATTCATTTAGCTGCTCTGTTAGGATTCAGCTGGGCCACTTTCAGCTGCCCTACTTTCAGAGAAGATTTAGGATCAGAACAACTGGCATTATTCGGTGGGAGGACTATTAGACCTGACAGGTGACAATATCTTCTCTGCCTCAGAAAGGAACTAAGATTCTCTAAAAATAAAATGCAGTATTTGGTTTGTGCAGCCTGCTTGATGTAACACGAACTGAAGCAGAGGTCCGGTCTGGTAGGCAATTTGGGTTCAGTAAAAACCTGAAGTTACTCAGCTGTGCTTTCCTCGCAAGCAGTCACTATGGCAATGGGAAAATATTGTGAGGTATAGGAATGATGGGAATATGACTCAGAGAGCACAGAAAAGGAACATTCAAAAACATAACTCCCAGCAGGCAGAAAGTAGGCTCTTCAAAAATAGGCACAAACGGAGGATGACAGCGTGTAACTGCTCCGCACTGCTGTGCTAACGGGGGAGCACAGCTAATAAAGGAGGGGTCACTGTGCTTCATAGCTTTGCCCCCTGTTATGGGGGGAAGCAGAGGAAGCTGTGGCTGGGAGCTGTGCTCCTGCACCTCTCCCCACTGAGATATTGCTGGGCAGGTGCAGCCAAAACAGTGTGTGGCATCTGCCTCATTTCCTGACTTCTCCTTTCACCTGTGAGGCCACAGAGGCTCGTGGGAGGCTGAATCCTGTATGAAGCCTCCCTTCTCACTGACTCAGCTCCCACAGAATTAACCCAGATGCAAAATAAGGAGCCTGAGACAAGAGCCACGCTGCAGGGGACAGTACGGTGCTCCCTACAAAACGTCACACCAGCAAGAACTACCAGGTGAACCCAGACCTGCAACTGGGCTAGCCCAGCACCAATGGGCCTCAGCAAGACACAGTGGGCACTTATAAAACAGCTTGTCCTCGGGAGAATTTTCTCCCCAGTTTTGCTATTCTATCCCTGGAAGCATGAACATATATATACCTTCATCAACTGCAGGAGGTAGAATTACATGTATAATTTCCCTTGTATTAAAATATGTGTATATATCCTGCAGCTAATGATGATTGCATGGCCTGCTAGTGCTAGCCATTTTCTGAATCCTTTATGCTTTCGGCCTCAGTAGTACCCTGATGTAGTTAGCTCTACAGATCAATTATGCATTGTGCAAAAACATTTCTTTCAATCAAATTTATGTTCTGCCTTTTACTTCACTTAATGTGACTATACCCTTGAACTCTGAGAAATGCCAAGCTCACTACTCTTTTTTTTTCCCCTACATCCCTCTCAAGCTTTCCCTTCGATCTACTCAAACCGTTCCACCTTTCACACCCTGATGGAGGTGAGAATTGCCTTTCCCATGGGCTTCTGGGACCCGTGGAGTTAAGATGCTGTCCTCCAAGCTTCCCTTCCTGACCTGCCAGCCGCTGCTTCATGAGAAATTCAGCCCGCTGGACCCTTTGATCCGGGTCCCCCGAGGTTTGCTGCGGGAGGTACAACAGAGCCCTGAGGCATCAACACGGTTATTCTGTATTCTTTTACCTTAAATATACTGGCCATCAGTATTGTTGCTCAGCAACATGAAACTGTGTATCACTGCTGGCTTCATTAAACTTTAATTTTTTTTCTTGCCAACTCAAATAAATAATTTACAGTGATTTCAGTGTATATTTAGCATGTCCATTGGAATTCCAGTAACCAGGTAGAACAGTCTTTGTATATTTAGAATTAAGAATAAATAACTAATACTGGTTGTGAAATAAAATGCACATGTGAAAAAATACCTGCACATACATAGCAATTTGTAAATCAGTCAAAGAAGCTGTATCAAGTAAATGTCAAAGCCCTGTAATTATTTCTTTACCGAACACATTACTCTTTTTTTCTTTGCAAAGATCATTAAATCTTATTGCATAATTTCCTCTTAGAAAAGATGACAACAACTGATCCTTTAACTTTATTATACATATATTTGCTAATATAGGCAATTGAACACATTAAATATGCGTAAATGGAGAAGAACAGATTTCAACACATATATTTTCTGGCTGACTAACAGTGCCTGAGGTTATTAACAGGGAATGGATTGTAAAACTCAAGAGTACTTTTCATCATCTAACTGATGGATTGCTTGTTATTCACCTCTAGCATCAGCCCCAGCTATAATAAATTGCTGCAATCCTTATCAGCAGATTCTTTTCTATTATCTATTTGAAGCCCCAGTTTTATCTAATTGGTGGCATTACCAGAACATTTTTCTGCAAATACAGAAGCCTCCTGGTAAACGCAATTGCTGCCTTAATCCATAAGAGGCGCGTTTCGATGCGCATCTGTGAGCAGAATGAGGAGAACCTGAGCTAGGGAACTCTGGAGATCTCCAGTCATGTTTATTTTTGCAGTCATTTAGATGGGAGATAGAGGGATTAATCCTGTAATCCTTACTTAAGCTAAACTCCTGCTATCTTCAGTGAGATTCTCACTGAGGAACAGCTGTAGAAATTGGCCTGAACAAAGCCAAAATGAAAAAGGCCAAATTCTGCCCCTGGGTATGCATGTCTGACTTCCTTAAAACCTGAAGGGTAACACCCTTGGCCTGGGATAATCAGCACACAATTTCCCACCCAGCACTATGGTGCCAAGACATCACTCAGTATAAATACCAGGCATATCTGCACCCCATGGGAAAAATATTTCTATCCAAGCTTCACTAGGAAGCAAGAGAACAAGTGCAAACTGAAGCTAACATTCACAAATAAAATGTGCATTTTATTTTATTTTTTTTTTTTAAAAAAGTCATCCATTTTAACAAATCCTGGCAGTGCTTGCAATATTCATTTTCACTGAATTCAGAGTTATTGTCCCCGTTTTCCAGCTGGAATGGAAAATCCACATGCAAAGGTAAGTGATTTTCCACAGACCACACAGCAAGTGATGAGTATCATAGGGACAAATTAATCTTGGATGTAAATCCAGAAAGATTAATGGAGCTCTAACAGGGATCAATTTGGCCCATCATCTCTAAGAATGGCAAAACCAATTAGACCCTGCCATTAATCTTTTGGTTAGCTCAGGACTATTTCTTAAGCAATACTGGAAAAAAACACATCAGAACAGAAATGACCAAAATAGCCACTAAAACTAGTGAATTGGCCTTTACTTGGCAACGGGACACTGAAATAGTGACAGCAGCCCCGATGCGCCCCATGCTCTCCTTCCTCCAGCTCCCCTCCTGACAGGGATGCTCTACAGAAATCACTTATTTGAGGGCTGGATGGAAAGCCAGCCTGGATTTCTGTCATCGGTTGGGTTGTGGCTTTGGTCAGGGCAAGACTTCCATGAAACTGATTTGGAGTCAAATGTACTTGTTATGGCCCTTCAGTTCTTTGGAAAATACAAAATGATTAATGACCTATAGAAAGTAGCACTTGAAAGTTTCATAAAATTTAAAACTTCTCCCAAACTGGACACTGGACAAAGTGTGAACAAACCCATTAGAAATAAGTACGAAGAAGGAAGTATTGTAATACAAGAGAGTCAGAACTGGCCAGCAACAGAGAACGATCTTTCCTCCATTTGGCTCTTTAAAATGAAATTTCTGAAAAGTTAAATTAGACCAAAAAAAAATTGTTAAAGAGTAGCGACCAGCTATAACAAATGCATATAAAGCAAGGATGCACTGAACTATGAAAGCTATGGCTTCCAGACCATGGTGGGTGGAATTTATGGAAAATGAACGTATCTGATATTGGCAAGGTCTAGCATGAAGACACTGAACAGTAGAATCAATTGTGAATTTGTACCAAAAACTGTGTGCATTATCTAATAGGCCTGGCAAAAATGTTCCACTAGGGTTTTGAAAGCAACACTTGGCAACAGTGAGATCATTAAAGCTGTACTGCATAGAAGGCCTCATTCAAAATTATGTCGTGTAGCGGGTTTTTCATTGTTATTGAGAGAGGAAATATTCTAGGATCTTCCCATCAATAGTCCTCTCTGAGTAAGCGTTTCATGGCCAAAACTCCATAAACACTGAGATAACTTAAAACCTCTTTCATGAGGATGTTCCTGGATAAAATAAAACCTCTCTCCTCATTCTCTGTGGTGTGGGAGCTGAAACCAGGTAGCCTGCTCAGGCTGGTGGTCTGGCCCCGTTCCCAAGGGGAGACGTAGAGATGCGCACCCTCAGGTGGGAGCACAGGAACAAGCCTCGTGATGCAGGGCTTTCCAGCTTGCTTGCCACCCCAGCTGGCTGAGCACTCTTTAGGAATGTAATGACACACTGTTGAGTCCATCTACTGACAAAGGATGATTAAATAACAATTTAAAAAAAAGAACATGGAGTAAGCCCCTGACTAGAATATGATAAAAACTTGAGTTCTGGCAGAGTGACTTGAGTGAAGAAGATGGAGTGGGACAAGAAGGATCGAGTCAGTGCTGCTGTGTCAGCATAAAACCAGTCAGGAGTATGTACTTCCACATACCAGTACCCATTGGTGTAGAAATTGTGATGTGGAAGTTTCACCAGACAAAAACAGTAAATAAATGTACCAGGGAGTGTTTTTATATGTACTGTTTTAGGAGGGCAATGAAAACAACAGGAAATGTGTTTAAGAAAAAGCTGTCAAGTTAAGCCCATAATGTATAAAAAGATAAAAGAAAGTCTATTTTAGTGTCTTCCTTTGACAGATGGATCCAAGGATACATTCTGAGTACAGCTGAGTACAGCTCCAGCTCAAGTCTGTTTCCAGAAGGACTTTCAGACTAGAAAATGAAAATGTTTCTCACTGTTTCTGACAACCACATTTAGTCATTAGAGGAAGAAATGATTAAAAATCTATATAGTTTCCTATTGTATTGAACATAATTTCCTATTATATTGAACATAATAATCTCCAGACAAAAATAAAGGTTTGGTCCCACCTGAATATAAAAAGCTGTGTTTCAGCAGATTAGCTACCTTAACATGAGTTTTCCTTTTAAACAACAGATCAGACTTATCACGAGTGATCTGGGCAATGACTATGTCTGTCACCACTCATCCCACCTTGCTAACATGCAGGTATGCAAGATGCACAGTGCTGCAAGCACAGGGCTATGTAAAACCAGTCAGTAAATGGAAAGCTATGTAGAAGTGTATGATATCTATGCTAAACAAATTAAGTAAATGCAAACCAATTAATGCCTTCAGCTCTGGTACAGCTGGGCACAGGTAACATCTTTTGGAGATCATGTATGCTGTAGAAACAAGGGGGCCACCAAACTACTCAAGCATCCCAGATACCAGCTCCATGCAAACAGACTCACAGAAAATCTTACATAGTGTTGGGGGGACAAAAATCAGTACTATAGTACTGTAGTGAACACCACTATAGAAATATCTGACATTCAAATCCAAGTCACTTCATAAAAATAACTTCCCCACTAACGTTATAGTGGGTCTAGTTCATAATCTTTGTCCTACTTAAAACACACGCATCAGGAATAATTTATGAAGGAAGACACATGCATATTTATAGTAATTGCTCTTTTACAAGCCCCTTTCACCAAAACTGCAAGATTTGGGGAAACAGTAAGGAAAGCAGCGACAGCAGCTGCTTCCAGGCAGCGTGGCACACAGCAAAGCCCAGACTTTGCCCCACAAATGACACGTTAGCTGTTTGTCGATCATCTGATTGTCAGGGGCTGTTGATTCCATTAGCAATTAGCCCTGGTTGTGTGTGTTAAGACCAGAGTAAGAGGCAACTTTTAATGCACGTAGATATGGAAAAGCCCTTTATAATCTAGTCTGGATACGTCTGATGCTATTCAGAGGTTTACTGGGTTCTTTTTTTCCAGACTGCAAGTGTAATAATGGAAACATCTATTCACTGAATTGTGTACATGGTGCCCATTGAGCACTATAAGAAGACCACTCAGGACCAGACTCCACACATGTAAATGAAGTCTGTGGTCAATTTTCACATACCCATTTTACTTCATATTTACACTAAATTAGGCACAAATTAGCTCCCTGTCATGTTCATGCTAAGAAAGGGGAGCTTCAGCTGTGGTGCAGTTTGCCCAACCCATATACAACCCACAACACCCAACGACACCGAGGCACATTTAAAAAACAAACAAACAAACAAACACAAACAAACAAAACACAGATTTCAGCCTGCAAGCATCCCTTCTGATGTTTTTGGAAGATGGTACCAGCTCTGCACCCTGCAGCTCCCTGTACAACCTCCAGCCCCGTTTGGCAGGGAGCCCAGGTGCGGCACAACGTGCCTGAGGACTAACAGGGCCCCTCTCGCAGGAAACAAAATACATGCCCCAGCAGGTCGAGCTGGACACAATCCCCTTGCTCCACACACACAGATGCAGAGGAGGGTAAATACAAAGTTGAGACAGACCAAGGTCTGAAACGCATCCCACAGAGTCAGTGTCCCAAAAGCACGAGCAGCTGGTTAATCTGATTAAAGAAAATGGAAAAACATCTTGAGGGTGACACGGCCACAAGGAGAAGATCAGTGTGCCGTAGAAGCCAGAGAAATATGCATCACCCACGGAACTCAATGCCAATACCAGACCATGCGCAGGATGCAACCCAGCGTGGCTGTTCCTTGCACAGCTTGGTGGCAGCCACCTAAAGCCACTGTCCCTACCTCCTCCTGGGACCCAGCATGCTGGAGGTTCCCTTCCAACACATGCTGGGCAACGTGGACACCAGCAGTATGATTAAAAGCAGTAGCATTATGCATGTATAAGTACCTCTTCTTTATTTTGAATGAAAAAGAGCCCATGAGAATGGATTCCTCACTCGATCTATTATACACCGTGGGCAATACGTGGCCCAAGTTCTTCTCAAAGTCTTTTTTTTTTTTTTTTTTTTTATGTAATGGAAAAATAATCAGTCTTCCACAAATGCCGACATTCAACCTCTCAGTTAGATAGTTTCAGATAGAAGTACAGTGAGATGTCTGAAGCTACCTTTCTAACAACACATGGGTGTCTGACACAGCCCTACGCTTGGCTTGTGCAGGGGGGAGCGCCTTGGCTCCCCAACAGCTCTCCTCCACCTGCTCCACGAGAGCAAACAACATTTCTGTAAAGCTCCCTTTGAACAAAGCAGTCAGCTCCAATGCATCTTTCTACGTGGGCTGTCTCAGCTGCCCCCCATTAATAAGTCACATACTTTGTGACACAGCCACAAGGCTGCCAAAAAGGGCTTTTTGAACCTATCCTCGCTCTGCAAAGCCCAGGCTTAGTACATGCATTATTCAGATAATACTATTTGCTGCTGCATTGCCAATTGCCAGGCTAGGGCAGCTTTTTGGGACTGAACTCAGAAGCAAAGGACTGTTGAGGGCATTTGGCAGTGCACACGAAGAAATGACAGCGCCTCCCAAGAGCAAGACCTCAAAGCCAGCGCCATGGGCAAGTGGCAGTCCTGGGCAGGGCTGGTCCCACAGAGCTGCTGCTTCTGGGGCAGCCAGGGGAGCTGGGTAGAAATGCCCATTCTTCTATTTTATATCTGGGTTTGGCTTTTGGAGTGTGTTGCCAAGCTGTATACTTCAGGGAGAAAGACAATACAGCTATTTAATCTGCATAGATTAGTCTCAGCATGAACTTCAATCCTGGATTTTCTTGACTAGATCTAGGATGGGGATTTCTTTTGTTAGCTGATGAGTAACATAAAAAGAAGGTCTACCAGTCTAATGCTTAGGTAAATTAAAGAAATTTAAATCACATTTATGTATCTCTCCCCCCCCCCCCCCCCCCCATTACTGACTGGAAGCACAGTTATTTATAAACACAAGCTAGTAAGCAATAAATCCCTTCTTGTTAAAGTAAGTTAAACCATTAATGGCATTATTTTTTTTCCTTTAACTGCCACCTGTCTACTTCCCAGATTGTAATGTTGTAATGAAAGAAAAAAATAAAGCCATTTTCTGTTCTAAACACACATTAAAACACTCACTGAGAATAGGTAACACTTAAAGAGAAACAAGTCTATGAGTTCAGAGCTCAACTCTGAGTCAGAAAGATTTTTCCTTGCTGTGAGCATGATATTTAAAATAGGACAAACCAGAAACAGATGCTATCTTACAGTATCACAACCAGACCACAGAGAACATCATTACAGTAACCCTATCCATCTTACTACTTAACACCAAGCCACTATCACACTTAAGGAAAATTAATTACTCTGTAGATGGAGGTAAAATCCCAGCTGTTATAAAATGCAAGGTAATCCTCACGCCAATGGCAATGTGGAGTTAAGTAATGGAAGAAAGGAGTGACCTGCACAGAAGTCTGCTGCTCCGCTGTGGTCTGCCTGGGCTGGTTCTTCGGGGATGGACTTCATGTTCCTCAGAGATACCCCTGGAGCAGCTGGGGGGTTATGGCCAGGACCCACAGGGCTCTGCATGAGAGGCAGCTGGCTGCCTTATCTTCTTTTTATTTATGTGAAGGTTACAATGGCAGCAGACAGCAATGCATAGACACTAAATTAATTAAGCTGTTTTTAAGCCACAGCATTAAGGTGATGTCATAAGAACCTGCTTAGGATGGCAAGGTCACTGCAGAGGGATAACACATGCCCGGCAATAACAGAATTTGTAGTTTGAAGGATTTATCTTGGATGCCTTGAGTGGATTTGTCAAACCACTTGTTTTGCAAAACAGACACCACCTGGATAACTTTTTCCATCCATTGACATATCCAACAGCACCTCTGATTTAAACAGGAGAAGAGCTGATTAACCTAATTCAGCTGTGAGCAGCATGCATTACATGCTCAGGAATGCCTAAATAGATACCTAAACACTAGATATCTTTGGAAACAGAGAGAACTGGGAAAAGCAAAATAGTATGGCTCATTAATTTAGTCCAGAGTAAGTCTGTGTTTGCATACTAGCAGGCTCAGGCAGGCATATGCTGGTGGACAAAAATCTGCTCAGCTTTCACTTGGGATTGACTTGGGGTATTGTGTTGTCTTTTTGCACTGACAGCATGATCAAGTTGTACAACAGAGCCCAGGACATTTCCTCTGTTTCCAAAGTAACTACTTTTAGAGAAAACAAGAAAAGCAACAATTTGTTTTGATTTTCATCATAACCTTACAAATATACATATTTTAGGGAGGCTCAATCAGAAGAAATAAAGCATATGGTGTTGCCTCACAAACTCTTAATGATACTATTGCTTCATTGTGAAATACTTCAGCTAGGAAATGTTGAGCATCTGAACTGTAGCCATAATCCCCTCATACAGAAGCCTTTTCTACAGCTCATATGGAGTAAGTACAAGCTGTGTCTTCGGCATTAAAAGGATCAGCTGAAGTGAGTAATGCTTTGTGTATTCTAGGGCTGCGATCTTGTAAAC
Source organism: Oxyura jamaicensis (assembly GCF_011077185.1). Classification (NCBI taxonomy): domain Eukaryota; kingdom Metazoa; phylum Chordata; class Aves; order Anseriformes; family Anatidae; genus Oxyura; species Oxyura jamaicensis. The sequence continues at coordinate 42,183,251 of NC_048897.1, read as the reverse complement.
ATGGTAACAAGATGGCAGCATTGGTTTTTCTAAGCAGTCAGTCCCACATGAGGTGAAGTGAGTCAGAGCATTTGAGATGTATGGGAAGCCTTCAGAAAGGGGCTTTTGTTCCTCGTCTCCAGCCTCTAACAGTCACAGTGAAAGCATCTCTGCCATCTACCTCTTAGCATCAGCATCAGTGGGGCTGTTGTGTGAGCAACGCTTACGAATATAAGCAAAGGTCACACAAGGAGACTTTAAAATCAGGATCTTTTTTTTTGCCAAGCTTAAAATGACCACATTGATGACCCACCACTGTCTCCCGCAAGGAAATGCTGGAGGCAGCTGGAGACAGAGACAGGGATCAATTTGTCACCAGGAGCTTTACAGTAACAACTATTTATCCCTGTCTGCAGTCCTCCTACAAACAACCACAGAGAAACATTTCTATTCACTGCATAGCAGTCTACTACCCTTTCTTCTCCTGATAGCTGTTACTTGTAATTGCAACAAGAATAATATCCTGAGGGCTTTATGCTGATCTGCTGGATTTGAACATCAGTCTCTCAGCTTACAGCCTCTACATCCCCACCGCAAGACGATCCCACGCCATCGCTGCTACCCAGTAAAAGCTCATAAAACAAGCTTAGGCCTGCGTATATTTTACCACCAATTTCACACGAGGAACTTCATGTAAAATCTGTGTGGTAATCACGCGGAACTGGAAGGCTGTTGAAAGGGCTCTGCTCTGCTTTCTGTGCCACGGGGCAGATTTTGTGCCGGTCTGAGTGTGACAGAGCAGCACCGCGGGCGATGAGCTGTGCGAGGCCTGGTCTCGGGCAGCGTGTGCCAGAGGAGGGCTGCACTCTGTTAAGTGCTGCTTCTCGTAGCATCTCAGCATTTTCGAGTGCTTGGAGGTTATGTGCTAGCTGTGCTTCAATGGTGCGTAAAAGCACTTTCCATTCAAGGTGAATAGTCATCGAAGTAATAGAGAAAATTGTTAAGTGCTGTCACTGGAGCCATCTTTGCTTTTTTATATGAGCGTTAATGCAATGCCCTGCCACAAATCATGTGGGGTTTACAGCCCGTTACTTCCAAATGCTGGCTATAATGATAAAAACAAATACTGTGTTTCGCACAGGTTTCCATCACTGCAGTAAAATACTGGATCACGTCATGATCCCTGGGGCTGAAGGTGGAGGATTTTGCCCAGAAGAACAACCAGAGTATCAGAAGATAAAAATCCCCTGATCCCACGGAGGAGGTGAGGGGAAACGTGGGAGCAGGGGTCTGGCAGCACAGCGGGGGTTGAGCACCCCTGTTCTCCCCTCTCTCACCACCTGAGGATGTATGTTGGGAGAATGACCTACCTCATATATATATGTGGTGATATATAATATATGGTATATATTATCTATACACACACACAGGTCTGTGGGCACCACTGCACAGGCAAGCCAAGGGCACTTAGAGCTCTGCCCATCCATACCAGGAGTCCCAGCATTGCCCCATTTGGATTTTATAAGTGTCTCATACATAGTGTTTCACACAGGTTTCTCGAGGTAAAAGGCAAAAGAAACGTGGGCACTGCTGCTAAAAATAGCCAGTTATGCCCTCAGTGATGCATTTGCTGGTGGGGAGTGCCCATACGTGCCTCCCTATAAACAGTCTGTTCTCTGGCTCGGTATTGTCCGTGCCAGCTTGTGTACGGCTCTCCAGTTTTGTTCAGTCTGTTTTTCTATGGGTTATACCTTCTTTAGCTAAATATATTAGGGCAGTCAATTTATCTCCCTCCATGGCAGCAAGACCCAAGCATGACTTCCTCCTGCTCTAGGAATTTCATAAATAAATCACTGCCCATTAATTCCCTGGGTGCATATAGCATTTCAAAAACAAAAACAAAACAAAGCAAAAACAAAACATAATAAAACAAGGAACTTTTCTCAGGTTAGATTTGCTGTGACAGTAACAGAAAGAGGAGCGTGTTGTTAGAATTCATTGGCAGACATCTTGGCATTGCTCTGATTTATGCAAGTCATAAATAATTGTACCGAGTGGCTTCCCAAGGTACAGCTAATTCCTTGAGAGAAAGAAGCCCTCATGTGATTTAACTCCCCATCCCCCAAACATGCACAGCCAGGATGCTGACCAGGATTTAAATCACAGTGCTGTAAATTGCCACAGATGGGGAGAAAATGAAACTGGGGCCTCTGGCAACGCTGGTAGTGCCAGAGACTGTTTATGAACGCGTAATTCGGCTTATTGATAGGCATTTTGACCCTGAAATGGGCCCTTCCAGGGACAGCTCAGGTGGCTGCAGTGGTACAGCACACTGATGGCAGAGAGCAGGGTTTTGCCCAGTGCCTTTTCAGAACGTGAAGACAGTGCAGAGAATTCACAGCCCCATGACACCAGGTCCGGTGGCTCCTTCCATTGCTCCTGATAGGATCTCATGCTGGATGTCTTTTACCTTTTGATTAGTTGCTCACTGGTAACTAATAAAATAAAGCTGGGTTTAATTTTTGTTGCTAAGGGTCATTTTGGAAAGTATTTAGGGTTGGGTAGAACTGGGGAATAATAATGAAATCCTTTGGGTACAGACTGAATATCCAGTCTCTTCAGTTTAGACAAGCCACATAACCAAATATTTTTTTTCTTGTAACAAAATAGTACTTTACTGATACATTCACTGATATTATTTGGCAGCTTCCTTTCTTATTTTTCTCTGCAGACACAATCTGTGTTATGAAATGTCTTTACCGCTGTCAAGGGTGGTGATTTCTGTGCCAGGTCTGCACATAACATTAAGTGTGCTATTTGGAGCAAAATGAGAGATACCAGCATATCTGTTTCCCCATTTGTAAAAGTTTTCCCAAACACTTCCTTTTCCAACAGCACGTTCCTGATCCATACTGTACATGCTCAGACTGCTAACATCATGTTAACAAGGCAACATCAGGGAACTTTTGATGTATCCAAGTTTTCCCTCAAGAGCTGGGCATACACGTTTCCAAGCTCACAGAGAAAAGCTGCTGGCTTCCAGCAGCCAAAAAGCACAGCAAGACTCATATGCTGTGGCTCCCTCTGAATGAGTAAGCAGCTGAAAATATCTCTTGCATTTTCTTTGGCAACTGGGGTTACAGAGAATATTTATCCTCCTTTCCATATTTTCTGTGAACCGACAAGTGGAAGATCACAGCTAACACAACTGGAACACAGACTTCAGTTTTTAAGTGCTGTAGCTGGCTTCATCTCACATGGAACAGCTTTGAAACGCTGATAACTTCACTCAGGATGTACTCTGCTCTCTTCTTCACAGTACTGGATTTTGCAGCAAGTGCTTCTCTTTTTGTGTAATCTGACCCTATCTTGGTCCCGCTCTTAATGCTCTTCACTATCAGCCAAGACATTAATCTCTAGACTGTGTCCTAAAAACATTCCTGGAGAGGCGATGGAAGTACGTATCAATCCTGTTTTTCAGTCCATGCCATAAAGATTACATTTGTGCCAGACACAACAGGACACTGATACACTTGTCAGTTGATGCGTGCTTGTATGAAAAAAATTAAAAGAAGAATAATAGATGAGATCTTGAGTTTTTAGGAACAAGAACCTAATACAGTAAGGCCAAATTAAGCTCACTGAAGTCAAGGAAAATATTTGAATGAGCAATGAGGCAGAGTCTCAGTGACTATTTTCAGACAAAGAAAACTAGGCAATGACCACGCATGGGACCCTTTACCCTACGCTGCTAATTGTTGCAGAATGGGTTCACTTTAAACATGGAGCTTCTTTTCTCAGGTCCCCAAAATGAACTCTCTAAATCCTGATATCCAAAGTTTATGTGGTAGGCTCAGTGTCTACAGTAAATGAAAAAAATGTTGTCTGCTTGCTGCCACTTTTCCAGCAGTTCTTCACAAATAAAAAGGATAAAAATTGGATGTATTATTGTACAATTAAGTCAATAAGTGAAGTTCATAGGAATTCCCTTTCCAGAAAAAGAAAAGTCTAGCCGCCTTGTAACAGCCAGACCCTTCTCCAGCAATCAATCGCAGGCAGCGCAGGCTAGCACGCAGGGCAGGAGCACCAGCGTCAAGCCCCGCAGGCAAGCCAAGAAGGGCTGGGGCCTGGCAGGGGACCACGTCTGCGCCTGCACAGCCACACGGGCACCGCTAGGGAAAAGGCTGAGGGGCTGCTAATTTCTGCACGGCTTCCTAAAGGCTGCTCCACTCAGTCTGGGCACAAGAACCCAGCCAGAGCCTGGAGGACTGTGACTTGTGTCAGCCCCCTGTTTCCTTTTAACAGAAGCAAGGAGGCAGACGACCCAGGCTCACACATACATGTTGCAGTAAAATGTCCCCAAGAAGTCCTTAGCCACCCTGCCACTTTATAACCTGAACGTTAGGATACCCTCTGTGGGAGAATTTGGATCCTCTCGGGGTGTGGCAGGATAAGCACAAGCACTGGTCTGCTCTGTCCCTTCATCAGTGAATGGAGCAAGGTGTAAGCGTCTCTAAAAATGGGGCTCTGTCCTTACTCAGGAAAACATCCCTTTCATTTTACACAATTTAAATCTGAGAAAGAGCCAAAACAAACAACAACGACAAAGGATTGGATTCATTAACTGTTAATGTTGCTCATTACTAGTAGTTCTACACTAGCATTTGCATTCCTGAATCTTCAGATACGGATCAAAATGTATCCTTCCTTCACATATCTTACACGTTAATTGATATGCAGCGTGCCTTGTCAAGGGATGGCAAACAAAAGACCTGGGAGGAAGCAGATTTACTCTGAATAAGCCGATAGCTACAAATGATTCTGAATCATATTGGAATTAAGTGACTTAGTGCCACTAATGCCACTGGCACTGCTGCTAGTCTTGACACTGGTGAGGGGCTTAATCTAAGAGTCTCTTTTGATTTCTCAGAGGCTCCTAGTAGTTAATTTTCTATTCCTTTTCCTTTTCTTATTTCTCCTTCAGAACTTGTCAGAGTAAAAGGCTGATGTCTGAATGGATCTAATCTAGGCTATGGTTAGGTTATGACAGGCAGGAGGTAGAGGAACAAAAGCAGAACAGGACAGAAAATGGGGCTGATCCACTAAGATTTGCTAATTGTAATAAATATGAGACCGCACAGAAGCTTCTAATGAGCTTATATAAAGCATTTTAAAGGGGCACTGTCAGGTTAAGCATTGTGTTTAAAAATACACATTTTGTTAATAACTCCAGATTAAAATGGAATTAAACTTGAATACTCAATTAATTTCTCACCCTTTGACCTGTATTTCACACAACACAGTCACCAAAAACAGAGGGGGTTTTATTCTGCTGCTTCTTGGCTGGAGCACACCTACGTCCTAGGAGGGAGGATGGCCCATGGGTGCCCTGTGAGTGATGGAAATGCAGCTATAAGGACGTAGCAGGGACTTGCTGCACCCTGGCTTCGTTGGCCAGGCTCTGGGCTCCCGTGGGGGCTCTGGGCTCCTGGAGGTCTCTCACCAGGCTGGCAGTGTTGCAGCTCCACCAGGACCAGTCGGGGGTCCTCGTGCCACCCGGGGTCACACTGTGTAGCTTTGTCCACAGCTTCATTTTCTTGTTTTAGTACCTTACTTAAACATTTCCATGTTTAGATTACAGGCCTTTCAAAGCAGAGCTTAAAGCCAGAACAGTGACCACGCAGATTTTAACTGAAACTGAAGGAAAGGGCTCATGGAAACTTCACAAAGAAGTTTTGTAAATAGTGGTTTGATACTATGGTGATCGGTCCTTAGAAGTGTCGACTCCCTTCTTCTCTCTACACGATTCCTTAGTGTTCTTCCAAACATGCAGATCTTAGTCCTGGCCCACATGGCAGCACTGAGTGCATGTTTATGCACTAAATGATTGCCAGAGAAGTCATGCTCACAGAACAGCTGAGCCTCTCCCAGAAAGTGTGGGAGGGGGCAAAATGCCTTTGCCTGCCTTTGTACCCCCAGGGGTCTCTGGAGGTACTGTGGTCTCAGCAAACCACAAAGCATGGTCCAAATCTGAGAAGGGTGAGAGTGCAATGGGGAGAGAAAGCAAGAAATCTGTTCCCAGGCTGAAAGGCTCAGGTATGTTGCCACGTGGAAGCCCGCCAAGGATGTGCTGGAGGTCATGTTCTCTGCTGTTTGCGTTATCTGCTCGCTGCAGCACCCCTCGGTGCTGCCCTGCAGCCCCGCAGCTCTCCCTCCCACCAGGCCGAACCCCAGAGAGGCCCCGCTGCTGCCTGCTGTAAGAGGAGCTGGAGCAGGCTGTGTGGATTACAGCGCGTCTGATCCCAAAAGCTGTTGGGCTTCAGGCCACGATCACCACGGGTCTCTTCTGGTAGGTGCAGCCTCCCTCCAGCATTTGAAGCATCCAGGTGTATCCATTCCCACTCACAAGAAAGACACTGCAGCAAACACAGTGGGCTTCTGCTTTTGCTGTCTAGCAAATTCTCCTACCCCAGGCAGAAAGATCCTCTGCTTCTTCTATACTGGAGAAGCAGAGAAAATAAATTCTTCAGAATAACCCATAGTCTGGATCACTTCAACAGAAGCAAGGAGAAGCACTTAGAGCGTGATAGAAGGATTACTGTCTCCATGCATCATTATCTGGGGGAGGACAAGCCCAATGCACTAGAAGCTTTGTAACCATCTCAGAATACTTAGGGAATTTGCAACACAAGCTGAAATGTTTGCAAATGTATTTTTTTTTCCTCAGCCTTGCATTTCCCAAATGAGTATGGACAAATTCAGGTCTGGAACAACTCCAGAGAATGTGATGAACTACCATCAGAAGAACAGAGGCAATTGCTTTGTTCCCCCTCCCTCCGAGCATGATGCAGTATCTCTTCAATCCAGTAGGCTAAAAAGAAGAAAAAGGTATGCAATGTAATAGGGACAAGTTTGTTCTGATTTCCTCAGCCTCTAAGCCCACTGGGCACAAATCTGTGTTCACTATAAGCTGCAGTCTCATGGCCCAGTAGATTGAGTGATGGATTGTGTTTTCTGTTTACCTCTCTTTCCAATCTCTTCTGTAAGCCAGAGATAAAGCCAGCACAGCTCTAGCTGTACTTTTGAACCCATGGTTAAATGGGGTGGAGATAAATCTTAATGAGATTGTCCTGCCCTATTACCTTAAGTAGTATACCTCAAATGAACCCTGCTAAAGGCTGTAATTCCCTTCTGAGATTTCAGCGACATGAGCAAGTGGCTCATATTTCACTGTTGTGGTTTGGGTCATCATCAGATACTTGGTAGAATTCCATTTTTATTGCATAAGTATTAGAGAAACCAGCATTTATTAAAGATGTGAAAATAGTAGAAGATGTTTTCCTCAAATAAGCACTAAGAATTTTTCCCTAATCTCTGCTCCAAGCAGAAAATGATTTTTGCATCTCTATTTCATGAGTGTTCAGTTGTAAAAACGTCACTCCTATAAATTCTAATGATAGATATTTTCTTGCTTCCTATTTCATATCAGGATAAAAGCCAAGGTGTCTTCCCAGGACTTGCTGCTGGGTGGAGTGAGGAAAGTGGCAGCAGATGGGCAGGACTGGAAGAACTGAGAGGAAGGGCTGGAGATATCTCAGCCTGGGGGTTCCCAGTGAGAACCATACTGCAGCAGGCACACCATGTATTTAGGACCTCTTGAGAACAACGTGCAGTTGAAGAGAGAGATTTTTTAGGAATTATTTAGCTAAGGCAATAAATAAGAAAGGACTATCCCTGACTGCTGATCTAGCTCAGGGGAGAATTAGCCTTTCTGCCGACATTTCACATCACTTTGTAGATGTCTCATACCTGACCAACGCACAGAAATTCAACTACCTGAGGATCTCAGTGGTCTCATCAAGTGCTATGAACTGTGAGAGAAGAGATCTGGGGCTCATCTGAAGAAGCGAGTGGTTGCTTGAAGAGGAGTGAGACCAAGCCCATAGGAATGCACTGGGATGTGCCTACCCCGCTGCCTTTGCCGCATGCTGTCCTCCAGGAAGGGAGTGTAAACACCCCAGCCAGCAGCAAGGCACTGCAGTGAGTAGTGGAAAATAAACGTGGTCTGTGTTTGCTGGCTCTTTGCTCCAAACAACCCCGAACGCCAGTCGGGTCAGCTCCCATGAAAGCATGCGTACTGGATCGCAATGAAGCAGCTGTTGGGACGGGCTTGGGCTGTGCTGGGGTGGACTCACTCTACAGCATTGACTTGTCCTTCACGTCAACTCGTTAATTTGTCCAGTTGCCTCCAGTTCTCCTCTCTCCCTGAAGGGAGCTGGATTCCATAAGCCAGATTGTCAGTTGAGCAACTGCCTCAGAACAAGGAAATCTTTAAAGATTTGGCACCATAACCTAGGATAACCCAGCTGCTGAACCTCGTTAGGGAAAGAAATCAAATGCTAACCATGCACTCAATGTTGAAGCACATTTCTGCAGGAGAAAGTAGAACCAATTTAGGAAAACTGGCTATTTTCTAAGCCTGTATCTCCCCCTTGGACAAAACCAATATGTTCAGCCCCTGGTTGCACTTGTGTATCCCAAACTCTCCCTGCAGAGTCTTCGGGCTCTGGGGTGAGGGACACAATGCAGAAACATGTGGGCCCTCTCCAGGAACCAGCCTTGCCCTGCTGAGGACCTGACAGCAGCATGAAGTGGCGAGATGCTCAGCTCAAAACCATGCAGAAACCTCGCTGGTGTCAGCTGTGCTTCAGCTGACCTGAGTAATGAGGCTCCTGTGGCAGGGGAGGCTCATCATGCCTTGACAAAAATGTGTCATCCAGTCCCTTTTCAGTGGTAGTCTCCTTCCAGCATGTGTGGGAGAAGACATCAGAGTAAGTAGGGAGTAGTAAAGTACAGCAAAAGGGCTATTCAGCTACTTTATGTGTGGGGAGGCTCCCCAAAGATCTAAAGAAACCAAGTAATTGTAGGAGAGGAGTTTTCTGAGAAAACAACCACTCCTCCTGTAAAAAGCTGTGAGCAGATTGAATGCTTTCCCTGGAGTTTTCCAATTTTTTCATTAAATGACTCAAAATGAAAACATGCAAAAATGTGCTTGGTGTTTAAGAAGACAGTTTTTGTTAGAGAAATATTATTCTCCAGCCTACACATGTGAGCGTTGTGTGCCTCAGCCTGCACTATCTGTTCCAGATACTGCACATTCTCTCACACTTTACCACATGATGCTTCTTCCTATGACTTAGATGTTTAAAAACCAAAATATCTTGGGGAAAAAAAAAATCCCACTCTCCAGTGGCATAACACTCCCCATATGTTGCTGACTGGGTGAGAATAGACATAAATGTCTTGCTGACCCCCAAAAACTCATGACTCAGGATACCTGGCTTTAGAAAAAATAAAAAATAAAATAAAAATCTTATGAGGCTGATGATAAACATCAAAGGGCTGGCAGCACTAAGATGAATCAAACATTTAAGGTGAAATTTCCCAGAGAAATTGCTTCCATTTCATCAATGTGCTGTCTGTTTTCCAACAGCGATGCCTAAATATACCATTTGGAATTTATGATAGATGCAGGAAATAATAGTTTCCTTTTCAAAACCCTTTCCAGATGGGGCCCATATGCCTGCAGCACAAACATATTGCAATCTCATGTCTACGTCAGATGCATGTGAGAAGGGCTGCTGACTCTTGTAGTAACAGGACTAACCGGGGAGCCTCTGCTCTAGGGTAGAAAGAGTTGTAGAAAACGACAGTTTTAGTGTCCCAGGGACAAGTTGCCTGTGCCAGAGATGCTTGTGTGAGAGGCTATCAACACTGGGGACTATCTCCAAACAATTAATAAAGTATCAAATTATCATAAGAACAAGCTGAGAAAGTATATTTATTGCTAGAGATCTGGTTATGAGGTGACAGAGGGTTTTAGATTTTATGACTAATGTGTTTCCAATAAGCTGTTCATCGTAACATTACAGCTTCACCTGTTGGAGATATTGAACATGGTGAAGGATGCAATTCCAGGAAGATCAAGGACAATGTCAGGCTAAGTCTGTTTGAAAAGCATTGCCAGGAGCTGGATTGCATCTGTGCCTCAGCCACAGAGCTCCTCTCGGGAGAGCAGTTGCTCCACAGAGCAGCAGCGGAAACCAAGCTTTCCATGATGGTCACTAACAGCATTCCTCATCTCCTGGTTCTGGATCAGAGGCCACAGACGTGATTTGCAGACATGCCCAGCTCTCACAGCTACAAATGAAGTTTGAACATGGAGTATGGTGCTGGGCCTGTGCTGTGAAAGAGGGCCTCAGCATCTCGGGGGAGACACCCACATCAGTCAGCGCTGGTTTTGGCTCAGTCGTGCTGTGCCTCAGTGCCTCGTATGTACACTCTAATCATACCACACACGTGGCTGTGACTTATTGCTGAGTCATATCTGGAATGTTTCACTAGGGGAAATACCAAACATTTACTGTTTTTGAATTAGGTACAGAAATATGTTTCTCTGAGCAATTGTGCTGGGATGGAGTAGGAATAATGCACAGCGCCTCCCACGCACCACAGCAGCACTTGCTGGCAGGGTCGCACCCCAAAAACTGCACCAGGAACGCAGCCAGGACTCGGGCTGTCTGACTTGGGGAGAATAATGGAGCTGACCCAGCTACAGCCTGTACCTGTGAGTCTGATGTAGAAAGGTATTGTTGAGATTTTAAAAGACTTGTGATCCAAATTCACTGGAGTGGATAGAAAGGCTCCTTTTCATCTGGATCAGGCTCTTAAAAGTTCTCTCTTGCCACAGAGAGCGAGATGGGCAATTTATAAGTTTAATCTGAAGTTATGTCCTTCTTAATCACTGTGATATGATCACACAAAACCAGAGGCCTTCAGCTTGCTGTCACCCTTGCAGATTTTTGAGTATCTGTGAAAAACACTTTGGTGATCAGACCTGTACATGGGTGGTTTTTGTGTGGTTGTGCCAGCGAGGCCTCCTCACACAAGTTGTCTGGGTACTCGCAAGTGTAGGGGCATGGTGTGACAGACGGGTGCTGGCAAAGCCACGGCATTCCCTGCAGCTCCACAAAGAGCACGTCACAAAGGGCAAGCGTGCACCTCTGCTTTGCAGGCAGCGATAAATATATCTGTCTGCAAAATAAATGAAAACTACGTGAAATGCCAAGTTTTGCACAGAGCGCCTATGGGTTTGTGAAGGGATTTTGGACCTAAACCTCTCAAACATCTCTCTTTCAAATACCATCAACCACAGCCGATGGAAACATGTGCCATGCACACGGGGCTCCGAGCAGTGGAGAGGAGCTGGGGGTTCCTGGCAGGCAGGGGGGAGCTGAGAGGAGCAGGCCTGGGCACCTCTGACTTGCTGCCTGGCTGGTACCTGTGAAGAAGAGAGCATAACTCTTTCCTAAACCTTGCTGGAATTTGTTGTGGCTGCTAAAGCACCACAGCCAACGTTCTGAGCCCAGGCTGGAGCCACCTAAGGGAGGGGCTGCGTGGAGACAGTCCGTGTGCAGGCCCATCGGCAGCGCTGGCCTGTCCCCACAGGCCCGGTGACCCACCACATGCTTCAGCTGCTCTGTGAAGCCCAGGACTGCTTTGGAGAAGTGAACCTGGGCACCATCAAGAGGTCCATGCCCAGCACTGGGCTTTCTGCCTGGAGCCCATTCCTATGTCCCAGTATTTCTTTCAAATTTCACATAAGCAAGAAAGCATCTGGAGGACCTCACTGCTTTTTCAGATGAGACATGAGATGTAAAAGAATCCTGGATGCTGCTAATTTAACCATGTAAACCATCATTGCATGGTGAGGGAACTGATCACAGGCATTATGGAAAGAAATGACAGGGACAGACAGGCAGCTAAAGAGGTAGATGGGGGCCTGGGCACTCGCTAAGTTGGTGTGAGGGTAAACTGGCATTTTGTTTGAAGCCTGAATTATAAAATGAGGGAAATGTGCCCCACCCTGTAAATTACTGCCTGTGAAACAGGTCTGCTGCAAGACAGGGCCAGACAGCAAGAAGTAAATGCTAAATGCAATTATGGCTACTAAATGCCAATGGCTTAACACTGACTATGCTGCCAATGCTGCAGATGTTGTGAGGCATGGTGGGGAGGTAAAGAAAAAACATATCAGCTGTTTTTCTGCGTGCCCCAAGTTACTGTACACATCATGGACTAAGACCATCAAGAACTGTGCTGTGCAAGTGCTCCTGCTCACAGAGCCTGGGATTCCAAGTATTTAGATAGATAAGCAAAAGCCTCCTGCCAGCAAAATCCTCCCACAAGGGAGGAGGAGCCCTTGGCAAGCCATGTAGCATCTTTTATATTTCCTTAACTAGATGCTTAACCAGCATCCCAGCTGCAAACGTTCATGCTAACTGCCTCTGTCTCTGAGGACTGCCTGAAAGAGCTCTCCTTCCTCAGCATGGCCCTCCTCAGGAAAAAGGAATAGGAGGAATAGGGAAAAAATAGAGAGACATAAAAAAAAAAAAAAAAAAAAAAAAAAAAAAAAAAAAAAAAAAAACCACCTTTCCTATTCTTCCAGATATGGTTCAGTACATTTCTGCGAACTCAGACTTCTGAAAACCAGTGTTAACATCTATGCTAGCTCCAGCTCCCTCCCTTTCACAGGGCTGTAGCAATTACTGCATGCGCTCGGGAGTCCCCAGCTTCCCCCCAGACCAAAAAGCACTTTTTTTTTTTTTTTGCCTACAAAAGATCTGAGAAGGTGGATAAGAGACTTTGGCTGGGCCGCTGCAGCCTCACTGCTTTGAAAATAGTGTGTTTGAACATTGCCATCCCTCCTCGGCGGGGAGCTGCTGTAAGCAGGGCTCAGGCGCAGGCGGGTTTAACTCCTTATGGATCCTCAGCTGCTTTTGATATTTTGGATCGTGGGGCTGTCTCTAAATGCCTTACATGCAGAGAGGACTTTCCAGGTTTGTCTCTGACTGGTTCCCACTCCTGTGTCTGCACAGGGCTTGCTTTGTTGCCATGAATCTGCTCCTGGTGTTTTTCTTGTGAAACATGGATTCCTGGGGCTCCTGAGTCACTCACTTTGCCTTGCCTGTTTTCCTGACCCTCAGATTCAAAAATCTCTTTAAAAACACACACAGAGAGAACATAGTTTCATTCTCGTTAGCGTTGCTCCCACCAGTGCCCAGGTCCCTGTTGTTGCACTGCTGCTCAGGCAGAGTGAGGAGCTGGTGCTTGACCCACCAGCCTTCAGAGGCTCAGAAGGACACTTCCCAGCTGCCAAAAAAGCTCTGGGATTTCAGTTTCATTTGCATCAAACTAGAATAAGGAACCCAAAGTTTATATTTGTTTTTATTTTACTGAAGATTTTCAAGTAATTTTGTCTGACTTTCCACTAAATTTAAGTTTTCAAAGTGTACCCTTTAGAAATGTGTTAACATATTGGAAATGTTGACAAAATGTTACGATTTGATTCGGTGACCTCTCCATTTGTTGATGGAAGAACACTGTACTGGAAGATTTGTTCCTACCAGAGTTAATGGTCTCCTCCTGATTTGACTTCCCCAGTGCAAAAAGAAGTGAGTTTGCCAAGAGGTACAAGCATCAAGCCCAAAGTTTCTGTGAGGTGGTCTTTAGTTACAAATCCTGCTAAATAACACAGAACATGTCAGGTTCACATTGTTCTGCTAAAAATCGGTTTTAGTGCTTAATGCTACCTACAAAATTCTCCAGTGGTCAAAATGGGCTTTTCTGCCTGCTAAAGCCACTGGCTCCAGCTAGAGCTCTTACACAGAGCCTTTCATCTGCATCTTCTCATGAAGTATTTCACAATGCTGGGTGTAAAGGCTGGGATGCCTTTTGGGTGGCAGGTTTTAGAAACTGGGAAGTGTCTGAGCAGTGGTGAACTGCACAGTCTCAGAGCAGTGGAAGTGAGTAAAGGCAGAAGGCAAGAGCCAGTGGGCATTTCCCTTCCTCCCCATCCCTCCCAGGACTCAGCCATCCAAGCACCCAAGCAGGCAGGGGACAGGATGCTGGCCCAGGCAGGCACAACACAGAGCTCTTGGGAAAGGAGCGGAGAGCAGGAGGGAGCCACGTGGGCTGCAGGAAGTCACCTGGGACTCCGGCCAAAACAGACAAAACTGCTCCATGGATGGGACAGCCTCCTATGGAAAGTCGCCTGCAGAGTTGAAGTCTTCTCCAGTGAGCCTGGAGAAATCAGTGGGCGAAGCAAGAGCACAGCCCATGAAATGGGCAAATGCTGGCATTTGGAACTGCTTCTTCCTTGAATATTTATACTGAATGTTATACTTATGTGTCCTCTTTAAGATGTTTCTCTCATCCCCTCTGAAGCTGCAGAGCATCTTTAAATGGAGAAAGGCAGACAAGAGCAAGGCTGGGCTCTCAGACCTTCAGAGGAGATCAGCAGGCTGACTTCAGGTAATCCACAGTGACATCTGGCCACAGTGACCTGGACAAGCCTGCATGGCTTCAGTGGCTGTGCTGAAGCTGAAGTCATTTACAATCACTCTTAATTTTGGGCTTCCGCCCAGGCTTCCCCAAAGGTGAACGTTTTATATGTTTTTCTATGGTTGTTGCTGGGAGTACCGGCTGCAAGGTTGCTTGTGCCTTGCTGTGCAAGGTTTGACAGCAAGGTCTGCAGCTGTGGGAGCCCCAGCCTCACCTGCCCTGGGCTGGGGATCACCCAGGGATCTCTGAGGACACAATCCAGTGCTCCACAAGGTGGCTTCAGTGGGGTCAGGATCTGAAAAAACATTGTCTTGAGATGCTAAAGAAATACCAGTATACTTCTAACCTGCAAGTATCTGGGTCTATATAGGGGAAAAAACTTGCCAGTTCCCTGCTTATCCCAGAAACCTAGAGTACTAAATGCCGTCTGTACAGAAATTATTCAAGATAACCTCAGCTGCCTCTTATTTAGGGGCTCACCCTGCAGGCAGTAGTATTTGGTGGGACCAGAGACGACACTGTTAGGGTCTAAGTCAAGAACTTTTATCTAAGCTCTAGACTGCAAAGCACAACTGGTGCTCTAGCCCTAAAAGCCAGAGTTATTTGCAAGCAGTGAGACTATTTTTTACCAGATCTGATGAAAGATGAATTTAAAGCATTATCCTGTGCTGAGCATGTAAAAACTGAGTAATTTTATTTGGCTGGCCCACTCCCCATGCAGGCACTAAACAATTTCCTGTGATTTTTTATGACAAAAATGTATTTGTGCCATTTTGAATTCCCAGCAGCCATGTAGAGACAGCACAAGGTGGGTGAGTGAGGTTCTGCGCAGTAGCAGCCTCACGGCTGACCTAAATGGACTCACTGTGACAGTGCAGAATACGCATGAATCTCTGGAAACTTCAATTCCTGGAGGGTTCTGGGATATCCTGATTCTGCAAACACCAATTTTAGCAAATTGGCTCCAGTCTCTCTTAAAGATAGGTTTGAAATGTGTAATTTTAGCTTTGAAAGGAAGTATTTAGCTTACGAGTCAGGAACACGCTTCAGATGAAAGGTCTTATTTCCTCCTCTATTGAAATGATGCCAATAAAAGTTTAGGAGGAATTTTAAGGAAATTCAGTTAGATTTGCATGCCACCTGCTGCAGAACAAGCTAAATCAATTGTTTTCTTCTTTTTTTAGCCCTGTTTTCATAAATAACAGAGAAAGTGTGTACATACAGGATTCCTGGTATCCAAAGAGCTATACTCTCTCCAGCAATATAATCCTCATCTATTATGGCTGAATACCTTGAATTATCGTGGCAGTGATGTTATCCACAAAAATTTAGCCATGCCATTCAAAATCAGTCTGTGGCTGACAGAGTTTTGAGAAGAAAATAAGGAAAGAGGCACTTTAAGAACCTTTGCATGACTTCAGAGCTTTTTCTGAAGTCAAGAGGATTGTGTTAAGAACCAGAACCATCATGACTCATATATTCCTAATCAAAACGCTGGGTGCATGAAAAGCTGTTCAGTCACACAGAGACTAAATTGTGTCTCCTTACAAGAGGAAAATAATACACACAAGAGGAAGCACTTAAATAATTGATGTGCTCTTCTTTTATCTGTGTGTAGCAATGACAGTAAATCTATGCACCTAGCACTAATGGGTAGCACCAGTATGCCAATAATTGCTAATGACAAAGAAATGGGAGTGTGATTGTCCTGAAGTGGCTGATCCTTATTTTTGCTTTATCTACCCATGTTACAATGGTAAACTGATGGTGTAAGTTTTAGAAGCCTGCTCACTAATAGGTCACTTTGATAGTAATGCTCACAAATGCCTTTTTTGGTAAGAATTCAGTCCAAAATGCCTGTACACTTATTTAGATTTAATCTGCCATCTGACAGCTAGGATCCTTTTTTTATATCTTCTGTGACACATTCAAAAGACAATATAAAACTTTGTTTGCAACACGTTTAATTTTCCATTACAAATCAGAGAAACAGCGCAGCCACCCTGGAATCAAACATAAACCAGAGATTTAAAAACCCAGTGCTTTCATCCTGAAAAACTGCATAACCATTTGCAGTGTAGAAGTGGGATATTCCTACTGAATAAAGCTTCTTGTTGAAAAATGATTGGTGTATCGGCCCATTCACATCCAGCTATTTAATTCAAAGATTGTATTGAGCACTTTCCTCTGGGTTGCTTGTCTGAGGGAACAATTACGCAGCTGTTCTTACTACATTCTTGTGTGGGCAGAACGCACTGTAAAAATCCTGGCATGAATTTACAGTAAGTACAACCTCCAGTTCGCGGGCTGTTCATCAGGAGTACTCTTTGCAAGGAGGCTGGCGAAGTGATAACGTAGGCTTGACACTAATATTCTGCTTTGGCTAAACTTATTTGTAGTTGCGTGCATGTTTATGCTCAGACACATGCACACGGCTGTCCAGGTTGTTATAAACAGAGCTTGAGATCCTTGCCACGTTGCTCATGGTACACACCACTACAGCAACTCCTTGCAGCTATGCTGCCGGGCCACATTCAAAACTAGGAGCTTTCAAAGTAGAGCACCCATCTTACTATGCTCACTGGGTTCAGCAGAGTGGTATTTCTGCATGGCTGGACACTAGGCATTACTTTAGCAAGTTTTATGCTGAGTATCTTGCAACACTTTTACAGGAGTTTTTGCTGCTAAAGTTTTAAACTGTGGAATAGCTGGTAAAGGAGAAGTAACCACAAAGGGAGTTGTGTGATTTCAAAGCCCCTGGCAGGAAAAGCCCTCCACTGGGAGGTGACCTGCTCACAGACCTTGCAGAAGGGCCACCTCCCAACCTGCACACCACTGGGAGAGGGAGGCATGGGGTGAGCCTGGGGCTGGGCAGGCTGCTGGGAGGCCCCGGGGTGGGTGGATTTTGGGGGAGCAGAGGGAAGCACACCTGCCCCCAGCCTGTGCCAGGACATTTCTGACCTGTGTCCGCACCTACACGTCTCTGCTGGCTTCATGTCCACGTAGCAAAGTGCTGCTGCACCTACAGGAGCTTTTCTGAAGGCAGCCTCCCGGGCCCTCAGTGGTGAAGGTAATTGAGATATCAGGAGCTCCTGCACACAGCATGCTCTGCATGCTCAATATCAGTTTCATCAGTAATATCAGATGCCAGCTAAATACTGTCACTGTCATCCTGAAATATCCCACCCTCAGCTCAGTGTGCTTAACAAGCAAACACAGGCCGGGCCCTTAAAATCAAAGCCGGCTCTGCCAAAGAAGGGAAGCTGTGCTGGTTCTCAGATCGGCCCTTGGACAGGGTGGGCGCGGAATGCCCATCCCCACCTCTGCTGTCTTCAGACAGTGCTAGTAGCTGTGTGAAGGCGCAGGGAGCTCTGCATGGTGCAGTTCACTCTGCACTGCATACATAATTTATAATTTTCCAGTGGTTTTGATTGCACATTTTTGGACATGGGGTTGCTTTTGTAAAATGGAAGCAGAGAGAGAAAAAAAAAATCACCTCTGCTGCAGCCGCCTTCTGTAGTCCCATGTTTTAGTCGAGAGCCTCATCTCTGACACAGGGCCTTCACAGGCCACAAAACACAAGCACTGCACACTCTGCGTGTGTTTGTGTACACATATACCTGAAAAGATCGATGCTTCCCATGGTGCAAGAGAAAAAAAAAAAAAAAAAAAAAAAAGTGTTTTCAGTGATCCATGCCTTTATTAGCAAAATACCTTGGCAGAGAACTACTGTAGCATTACAACAACCGTTTCCTGTCACGCCAGCAGCATAGCGGGTGTTTACAAGACCTACAGAAGTTATAAAAAAGCAGCTGAGAACCACGCTTCTTTCTGACCTCGGTGAAGTTGGGCACATACAGCCATACGTGCCCGTAAAAGCCTCCTCCAAAAGATGTAGGCAAAACACGCAAAGCCCTTATTTTGGAAACACGGCGTACTCCTATTTCCTCTCGGCACACAAACCACTCGCCGTACATTTATCTGCCCTTGCTGCGTCCCCAGCCGTTGGTGCGCGTTTATCAGCACGCTCCCACCACGCGCCCGCGGTGCGCTCGCTCCTGGGGGACCCGTTCCCATAAAATCCCCCACGGGTGGGAGACGGCAGGCACCGACACCGTCACCCTCACCTCTGACCGACCCAGGGGCCAGCTGCCCACAGTACCCAACCCTTCCTCTTCCTCGCCCCTGTGCCTCTCCCCATGCCCTGCGTGGGCCCCGGGCTGGCGGCGGGGGGCTTCTCGTTGCCCCTTGGCGGTGGCCAGCCGGCGGGCTGGCGTGGGGCTCTGCAACCCGAGAGCGTGCGCTAGCCGGCGGGACGCTGCGGTAAATATAAATCTGGCTCTTACCCACGGGCAGTCCCTCGCAGTCAGACATCGTGCGAGAAGCGCTCCTGGCCGGGGGCTCGGGAAAACCACGGCGAACAAACACCCGCGCGGGTCCTTCTGCTCACGGAGGCGGGGGGGGGGGAATATCTACGGATTTACAGTCACCCGGCTCCTCCACAGTACATCTAACCACCCAGAGAGCTGTAGCAACAGTCCCGTCTCTGCCTTCTCATTATGGGATGTAAAGATAAGAATGTGCTTTTGTGCCAAAAGAGTGTGCTATTGGTGGATAAATTTGTTGTCATCCCTCCCCTTCACGGAGTTTCCTCTTTAATGTCACAGAGGCACATTACCCGGCCTGAAAGGCCATAGAATATTTATGAAACAGCTTTTAAGAGCTAAGCTACGAATCCGCAGCAAAGGAGGGGGCTGCGGGCTGCGGTGGGAGCAGCGCTGTCCCCGGGGGGGACGCAGGCGGTGGCTGCTCTGCTCCTCTGCAGCCCCCGGCAAAACGAGGGTGGGAGCTGGGAGAGGGGCAGGGGCTGGAGCGCAGCTGGTTGCAGGGGCAGAAAAATAAATCCGCTTTGGTTTGTGCTGTAAGATCTGAGGAATGGTGTTTGCAACACTGTTTGCTGTCCCACGGTGTGTGTTTACCGGTGGCAATGTTCTGAGCGCAGATTTCTCGGTAACTTTTTGTCACTTCTGCTTGCTTAAAATATGCGGCTTCGCTGAAGTGAAGCGTTTCATGGCTACCCCTACAGCTCAACTTTTTTATGTTGGTAATGGATTCTGCTCGATATGAAATTTCTAGACCTTTCAGCCAGGTCCAGTCAGCAGTGAGGACCCCTGCACACTGGCACAGTCTTGGCTACTTAATGAAGAAAAAGCGAATAACGTTACCAACACCAGGGCTCTGTCAAGGTGTGCTGACCCCGTGGCCAGGCACAACCACCCAGGGCAAGGAGCTGCTGGAGCTCTGGGGAACATCTTGCTTCAAGAATACCTTGAAGGGAAAAAAAAGTCTTAATTTGCATGAATTGTACTAGGTGCTCAGTGTGCTCAGCACCTCTGAAAGAACTGGGTCAGTTTTATCGGGGTGCCTCACTCTAAGCTGTCAGCAGCATGGTGAGATGTAGCGTGGCTTCACTTCAGAATGTCAGGCCAGTGACTACAAAAGCTAGAAGTGCAAATGATCCCAAAAGGACACCTCAGGTTCTCTTCACAGGTTCTGGAGAGCAGGATGGGGGACCTGGGGCTTTCTGCCCCAGAGGTGAGTGCCACGGGCTGGTGGGGTTTGCTGGCATGGAGATCTGCAGGCATCACTCTGCCACGGACAGCCCTCGTCAGTGGCTGCTTCCATGTTGGTTCCTGCAGGTGCCTGGGGATATTCACCTAGATGCTAGCTCCAGAGGGGAAATAATGCAGCCTCCGGCTGTGCTCTTTGCCCAATAGGCTGCACGAGGAGGAGTGCAGGGAAGGCTCATCCTCTCCATCCTTCTGCCACCCACAGGCTCAAGGAGCAGTCTCTAATCTGGAAGATGTGGAGCCGTGGAGGTGTACAGTCTCAACCTCAGTGCACATCTGGGGACAGAAGAGAGCCTAAACCAAACCAGAGGACTCTTTTCCTCCCATGCAGTTTCACTGCAGAAAAGTTTTGCTCCAACATGTGTGTGGATTAAAGCTCTTTAGCTAGACCCTGTCCCAACGCAGGCTTCCAGCTCTGCAGGCGTTTATGTGCCAATTGAACCTCAAGCCCCACCAAAGTCCTTGCAACCACTCGTAGTAATAAAGTTAAACATGTGCCTAAGTCCCTGCAGAATCAAGGCTCGCCATCCCCACTCGCACTCATGGAGCAAGCAGCTGCAGCTGATTTTGAAGTCACCTCTCACAGCTGTGTGCTCCTCTGCTGAAGGTCGGAGCCCTCGCGCAGAGCTGGACGAGCGCCTGCAGTGAAGTCAGGCCAAAACGCAAACCGGTGGCTTGGCTCAAACTCGTCTTCACCAGCGGTTTAAGAAACCTGTGCCTCAGTCACCCCGCTTACATTGTCCTTGGCCAAGTCCGCTACGGGGCTCAGCATCTTCTGGAAGTGGGACAGAGAAGCCAACAGAGAAGACTGGGGGAGAGGACAGAAGCATCGTCAGCTATTACAGCAAAGCTGGCAAGAGCTCGTCTGCCAGAGCCATGAGCAGGGTTTGGAACCCACCTTCTACGGAGCCACTGAGCCTCAGGAGAGCTTTGCCATGAAACACCAACATGGGAAGCTAGCCACAGGGTCAGGGGCTGAACAGAGCACACCCAGCTCTTAGGATGATTCTCACCAACACTTACTTAAATGAGGACTGTAGGACTATTTAGATTAATTTTTTTTGCTTAGATCCGTGGATATTTTGGTTATAGGATTATTTTTGATAAGACTTTTTTTTCTTTATTTTTTTTAAGAGTCGAATGAAGTATTTCTTTCAACTTGCTCTGTTTTCAGGCTGAAAAGAGCCATGCTTGCTCCTGGAGAGAGGTCGAGCCTGGAAAATTTAAGTCTGAAAGGAGAAAGTTTGGGGAATTTATGAATATGCCTGGTGTCTGTCATGGTAAATAAATAAATAAAAGACAAAAAATGAACGAAACAATAAAAGGTGAGTAATAAAGCACATAGTATTTCAGTAGGTTTTAAGCTAATGTGAGAAATGTGCTAAATATCTGTCAATAACCACTCTCACTTGGGCTTTCTGAGGAACCCCTCTGCAAAAAAAAAAAAATCAGTGACAAATACAAGGCGGGGGAATGGTAAATTTAATCTCTGGAAGGAAGGTAATGGAAAAATTCCTAAAGGACTCACTTGGTCTCCTGCGGAAGAGAGCTGCATGGCCCTGATGCATCTTTAAATGCTTCAGGGAGCTGGAGAAGAAGCAGCAGGGTGTGCAGGGTGACAAGCTCATGTCCTGACAAAAAGGGCACTTGTTTGAGCAAAGCTTACAGAGCATCGCAGAGCCCCCCTCCCTAGCACAGTACTTGCCCACAGCGTCTTTACACCAAAAGCAGTTGCTAGAGTGGCCACATCCCTCTCTGGAGCTTTCCAGGAAGAAAAATAAATGTCTTGTCTGGTGTTTATGCCACAAATCCTGCAGGTAACCCACATGTGCAGTATGTCTGGGCTGTGCAAAGGGCTTTTGAGGTACCCCAAACCTGGGGCTGAGCAACTGTTCTTGGGAAAAGAGGATGTCTGGGAAAACCTGGGTGCAGGGCAGCCGTGACAGCGTCAGTGGGCAGTCCCGTCGGTGCCCAAGAAGCCTGCTGTCCTGCTGGCTGCTCGTAAGCCCGAGTGGCAGCTTTGTCAGTGAGCAGCAGCCTCTCGTAAACACTAGCTGTCACCTAAATGAGTAAGACAACACGTAGTGGGATTATCCTTCTCTTAGGCTTCTATTAGCCATTAGGCTTCTGATCTAAGTGCCTTTTAAAATCAGGTCTTTAACACTGTAAATCTCTCAGGGCTCATAATGATTTTTGCTGCAGCCCGTAGGGCTGATCATCTGGCCGTGCGCAGCCAGCCTCACCTGCAAGCTCCCAGCTGGAGCCACGGGGGCTTTGCTCCTGCTGAGCTGCAGATGGGTCCAAATGTCTGCAAAAGCTTGGATCTGCGGTCCTTGCTGTGGGATCTAGCACCCTGCATGCTAAAATTACAGGTGGAAGGGCTTTGCTAATCTTGTCAGCGATGTAGGAGCAAGGAGGGTTGGTTTCATTCCCTGGCAGAGGGAAATCAGGGGGGAGCAAGAGTGATTTCAGCTAATGAGGTCAGACCTGATTATTGAATCTGCAGTTTTCTGTTGGGTTGAAGCAAATGCCTTCCTGCCCAGTTCAGCAGGAGTTTATATCTCACATCAGTGCAATTTCCACACACTTTAAATGGAGAATGGCTGAGACGTGCTTCTCCCCTCTAATTTATGCAAATTCCACTGGATTTTTCCCTGCTTTGTGCAGAGATTTCTGCCTGTTGGTACTGGGGGATTCACAGCGAGCAGGGGGAGGGGAGGGATGGGACTGGAGATGGGGATGAAGAAGGAGATGCAGGCTGTTAGGAGCACGCTGACATCAGTGCGTGGGTGACACCGACAGGTATGGTCCCCAGGTGGTGGGACATTCACAGAGCTCCACCTGTGCTTGCAGCAGTGATGGACGAGCCAAGCATTCCTGCCAGCCCAGATAGACAAGCTGAAAAACTCAGCACGTGCTTCAAGTGTCAGCTCCTGGTGCTGGTTTGAGCTGGGAGTCACAGTCAGGAATTTGCTAGCAAAGACTGGCTTTCCCCCTTGAAAAGCCCTGAAGCTGGTGGGGAGCCCATGGGCCCTTCCGTCCTCTCATGAGGGTGGTAAAATTAACGGCAGGGCAATAGCTGTAATAGCTATGCTTCAGCTCTTTATCACCAGAACAGCAGAGAAATGGCTACAGAGCTGCTGTTGTGCACAGCGATCCCTGGCTTTCCCTGAGGAAAGCAGAGAGGTTCAGACTAGGAGTCAAGTGCCCAGAAAGTCCCGGTAACTGGGATTTTATTTCATTATTGTTTTCTGACATGTCCTTTTCACATCTCAACTTGATGGATGGGGAGTGTAATGATGTAATTACAAGAGGAGTGGATGCACTGACAGGAGCTCATGCGGGTGTATCCAGTGAAGGGAAAGGGAGTGAAAAAAGGCAAGATACAGCTGACAGTTAGGACAGTCCTCCAGGAAAGAGCAAACACAAAAGTAACAGCAAGAACTAGATATATCATCATTTTGTGCCTGGGGGACCTTAGTGTCAATCTGGTGGTTTATTTTATCTTATTTTATTTTATTATTTTATTTTATTTTATTTATTTATTTTTATTAATAAGATTTTCATTAGTCACAATTGAATCTGAGCTTTGTATTCAAGAAAGGAAATGTCTCCATCATCTCCTCTGATGTCACCCCAGAGAGAAGATTAGAAGATTAACTGTGTCAGGTGACACCAACCCAGCGGCAGTGAAAATAATTTTGCACATTCAAAGCGAGAACAAGGGAGGAATTCCGCCATAAAATGTGAGTCTTACTGGTGACAATTGTTGGCTCACAAAGAGAACATTTTATGCAAATGTGCAGATATACAGTAAATAAAATAAGAAGGTCAAAGACCTGGAAGAGGATTTATCTTAAAGAAGACATGAGTGGATGGTCTGAATCTCAGTGGCATTTTAGTCTCCCGTAATTTATAAGCAGTTGCATTTTGGGGAGATGAGTTACAAAAGGCCATTTAAATTATGGGAGGAAATATAAAAGCTACAAGTAGAGGATAAAATTGACTCCTGAGTCATCACTGTTGTTGCTGGCAATGTCTCCTAGCACACCTGATACCAAAATGAGTATGTGCCCTCAAGCTCACCTACCCTGGTGTCCAAGGGACTGCACAAGCAGTCAGAAAAGGTGAGTGCAACCGCAGGAGCCTGGCTTTCAGCATCTGCTGATACAAGCACACAGATCATTGCTGGCAGGCTCTGCAGGACTCACCCAGGACAGGAGGATCGAGGCAGAATCTCTTTTCCCATTGATACGTGGCAGATTTTCATGCACAACCACAATTAGCATTAATGGGATTTCCTTCTGCAGACGTTCCAGGTGTTACTGAAGAGCCTCATGGTGAACATAAAAAGCAAAAATGAAATTATACAATTAGGTCTGATCTTGCTGTTTCTGGTTTTAATGGCATTATTGTGGTTTATTTCGGCAGGATTGAGTCTTGTACAGCTGAGTGTAGCTGCATTCACTCTGCACAGATCTTGTGGAAAAGGGAGTGTTGAGCTCTGAATGTAAATATTATGGTATCAAGTGGTGGGTTTGAAGAGAAGGTGAGAGTCTTGCAAACCTGATTTGGCAGCTGCAAAAATAACACTTGGGCAAACAGATGGTCTCTGCAATAAGGGAAGTCTTTAAAAGATTCACAAATTAATGAGCTCTGCCAGGTTTTTAGTGCTTCCTACCAAAATTCCTATAAATCAGCCTAACCGGGAAGGGAGGTGGGAGCGAGAGGAATCAATAAGTTCCCCGGACAGCTCGTATATCCAAGGTCAGCTGACAAAAAGCTTCAGAGCTGGAAAATCCCAAGAGGAATTAAGGAGGTGCAATATTATCCCTTCAGAAGGCAAAAGCCACAGCGTCAGTCATGTGCTGTGAGTGCTCTGGGGACTAATTGCAGCCGTCTGTGATCAAGGATATCAGCTGGGTGATAAAGAAAGGTGAGGTGTCACACACTGAATTATTGGCTCATCCTGGGAGCACCAAAACTCAGTGTGAGGAAATGAAAGCCTCGTCCTTCAGCCGCAGGTCAATAACCGCTGATGTGCTCCACCAAAGTGGCTGCTGGCTCCACAACACTGGGTGCAGGCCTGCCGGGCAAGGAGACAGAATTAATTAAGGAATTGCTAATGGAATAAGAGCTGAACAGCAGGGGAAATTATTCATTAGGTTATCTATGAATTTCGTACCGTGGTGCAATACGCTCCACTTTACAGCCCACTTTCATTTGCTTCTTTGCAAACATTTGTCAAGGGTGCCTGACAGCAGGAACGACCAGGGAGGAGCTTTCATTCTTAGTCATGCAGGGACGCCTCCTCCTTACAATAAACACAGCCACAATTAACGGAAGCAGTGACCTTGCTGGTGATTTCTGCAAAGAGGACAAGACTCCATGGGAATAGCAAAGAAAGAAGATTATTACCACTTTGTAAGTCAGGTTGGGGGTGAGGAGAGTTGCTGGGGCAATCGTAAGTCTCCTGCTGCCACCACAGGGATGCAGAAGTCCCAGCAGGGCGGGAGATGACTTTCTCAAGGTCACCCAGTGAGGCCAGGGCATTGTGGCAGAGGAGCCTGGTCCTGCCCCATAATGGGTGAGGGAGAAGCGGGCTGTCACTAAACCAGACTGTAAAATTGCTGTGCTGCTTGCAAAAAGGAAAGTCTCAATGAAGCCAATGAAGTGGGGCGGGGGGGCGAGGGGGGGGGGGGGTATCTGTTTCCATTCAATGCTCAGAAAACACCGAATGCCCACAGCTCAGGCAGTGTGGTGGCTTGTCTGGCATCCACCTGGTCAGGAGTAACTGCTGTGATGAAATACTTTAGGATCTTCCTCAAGATACTCAGTGCTCCTGCAGCAAGGGTTTCTTTCAATGCATGGGCGAATGCCACAGCCTGCCCTGGGAGCACTCCAGTGCTGATCTGAGGACTGGACGTCTCCCATTCCCATTTCTGTACTTAGGCATTGCACACTTGCTGCCTGGGGCACTCAGGGGAATCCCAGGGCTGTGACACGCAGTGAGGGAGCAGCAGAGCCAGGGGCTCCCACCCTGTGGCAGTCGGGAGCCTCATGGCCCCCTGGGCTACCTCACACAGGCCTGAGCTGTGCCTCCTCCGTGCCATGCCTTTACCCCCTGGGCACACAGCCAAACCAGCCTTCCTGCTGTGCCCTGGGTCCACTCCTTAGCTTTATCAATCCGCAGAAAGGGCATGAACTGGTAGAAGCGGGTAAGCACTTGTCTCTAAAAACCGTGGGATATAGGTAATCAGTGGGGCCTGCTCGGAGCAGAGCCAGATGGGCCCAAGTGCAGCCCCAGGCCGCAGCTGCAGCAGGTAACGTGGGCTAGTCAGGGATCCTGGCGTCCTCGCAGCACTGTCAGTGTGTAGTTCCTAACATTTCATCCCCAAATTATACATACGTTAATGTTACTATACCATCCTTAACATTACAGAACCTTATTAATGATGAGATGGTAAGCTCACAGTGAATAGACCAGAGAAGTGCAAAGGCTACAGGGCTGAAAATTAATCCACTGTTGATATCTTTTAGTTTAGAAAGCAGCAGAGGCCTAAGAGCAATCTGTCTTGCAGCAGAGCCCACATCTAAGGAAATTCCACGTATGGTCAAATGTCAAGTTGTTTCTTTGCAAAGGGCAATGTGGCAATCGTATTTCCATTTGGAGAGTTTTCCTTGGAGCTGAGTTTTTCAGGGGGGGAAGGGGAGGGAGAGAAAGCCAAGCACAGTTTTCCTTTCAGCACGCACGCATTCACAGACCTCACTGCTCGTTTCCCAAAGGTTACATCTCCTTTCTCTGGGGGCACAGCGTCCACGCGAGGCACACCTTCCCCAGACCCCTACCTAAGGTCTGCTTTGTCTTCACAGAGCCCTTGGGAAGGCAAACGCTGCTGGCACCGCAACCACCGAGACTTGCATCCACCCGTCTGAGGACAGAGTTTGGCCCGGTGCTTTCTTGCCAGTTCAATGTCCCTTTTCATCACCGCTTCCTCAAGAAACATGATTTGCACAGTACCTTCCATAATAAATCCTAAACCCGCTGGCTAGCTCCAAGCCCCTGCACTTTTCAGAAAATAGCCGTGGCTCAGTGAAGGGCAGAGATCTGCCTGACTTAAGGCTGCCGCACCAGAGGAAGGCTGGCAGCATGAAGGGGTTTCCATCCTGATAGCAGCAAGCAGCCGGGCAGTGTAGGGCCTGGCTGTCTGCACAGCCACAGAGCCCCAAACCAGGCCCTGCTGCCAGCACAGGTGGGGTGATGGGGCCGTGGGACGAGGGTGAGGCTCCAGGAGGGGTTCTCTTTGTTCCTCCATCACCTTCCCCTTCCTCCCTGACCTTGTTTCTATCACCAGGCCCTCCACACTGTTGAGGGATGGGGAGGCACAGCTTTCCTTGCTTCAGACCCTTCTCCACAGCCTTACTGCTGATCTGCCAGGCCACTGCAAACCTCGGGGAGTGCCACCAGCTCTCCTCCCATGGCTCCTTTCAGTTTCCCTGCTCCCTGCTATTTATTGCTCGGCAGTGCTCAGGGCAGGAATGCAGCCTGCCTCTGCGGCCCAGCAGGCTAAGTTTAGTTCATGGCCCTGCTAGCGATTGCCTCCGTGACACTAAACAAGAGATTAAATTTCTCCGTGCCTCAGTTTCCCTCTGTAAGCCATAGATAGCAAAGTTTCCTTTTGTAATCTGTCCTGGGCAAGAGCTGCTTCATCCTGCTTGTTTACACTGTGCATATTATTGGAGTTCCTGCCCTGGCTGAGAACTCAGCTACTTCTATAATTAGTACTTTCATGCTGTGTTTTCATTAAAGGTCTCATTATGCTTTTGATACGGTGTACAAAATATTAACCGGAGTTGAATTATAATTCATCACATTGTAATTTTCTATTTTGTTTGGAATTCCATTGGAATCGTAATTCCCTCACAAACAAATCAATCTGGGATTGTTTTCGCAATTCTAGACATTGCACGTGATAACAGCACTGATGTGAGAACTATCATGGCATAAGGAAATCTTGGGCTCTCCAAGAAAAAAAATCCTCTTTTGGAGATGTAACCAGAGATGTAAGCGGCAGTGCTTTGGAACTGAGATGACAAGAGTCTTTCCTTGCAACAAGTAACAAGGAAAGAGAGACTGTTATTTATGAGCTGAAGACTTGGCTTGATGCTGTCTCTTTAAAAAACATGTTCCAACAATACATTACAAAGCAAACCTCTTCCATCACATCCATATTTCATCTGCACCTTGGAACTGTAATTAATGGCACAGGAGGCTTCGTTTGACAGGCTGTCCTCAGGGCAGACTTTTTACTTCTATCTACATCAACAGTGCTCTCCACCACTGCTTCCCTTGGTGAAACTCTTCCTCCAGTGCTCCCTAGCAGAGAGGAGAGCAGATGCAGGGCTAATCCACATTTTTCTCCCTACTGATGAAAACTTCCCTTAGATACAATAGGACAAAAGAGAATAATTTTTCAAAGATGGAAGAAGATGCACGGGGACACACACAGCATGAGGTGAAGAGAAAACTCCGGTTTGCAAAGCCTGCCTGCTGGGTGAAGCAACCACTGCTAATTCAAACTGAATATGATCTAAATTAAACACCATGGGCCACATTAGTCCCTGGTGCAGCACGTTACCCAAAGGCAGATGATCTGATTTCACTGAAGTTATGCCAGGGCTGAATTTGACCCTCAGCATTATGTGGTATCTACGATTATGGCCAGGAAATCTGAAATACATATGCACACCTAAGCACAGATGCTGGCTGTGGCAGATGCTCTAAAACATTCATCTGCTTTTTCAGCTCTTGACCCTTCATTAGTCCTGATGAATTTTGTGTGGTCATTTACCTCCGTCTTCAGGAAAAGGTTACAGAGGCTTACTGAAGATATGAGGAGCAGTAAAACAATTTGTGTGCGAAGCAATCTGTGTGTGCATGTACACACTAAATGTTGGATGGACTGGATTTTTTCTGACCAGTTCAAATGCACAAATAATAATAACAATAATAAAGTGATCTTGAAATCTTTTCCAAGATCTGTCTGATGTAACACACACACTATCGCGATATGTGCTGAACCCACCCCAAAACAAATGGACTCGCAGCAGGATAGAGCTGCAGAAGTTATCTCCAGGAGGAGCGCAAGAACCACAGGATCTCACAGACTTTTAGATGGAGAATTACAGACCTTAGGCGACAAGCAGGGAAGAAATTGGCGTGACCCCCTGTTGGGGCTGGCTCTGGTGCCTGTTGCCTGCTTCCCGCACAGCCCCGTCTCCCTGCCAGCAGGGCCGGGCAGGCACGCGGCGCCCAGTGCTGCAGTCAGTGGGAGCTCTGCCATCAGCCCTCAGTGTGCCGGGCCAACGCTGAGCCGTATGCAACACTTACAGCTTGGCAAAAGAGCTCTCACAGTCCCCTCAGCACTTTGAATGCCCATCAGTAGAGTTCAGTGTTCGGTGTACTGGCTGCTTTTGCTCTGTATTGAACTGTTTCTTATGGAATCTGACAAAAGCTAAAGCTTCTAGCTCCTCTTATCAGTGATCCAGACAAATAAAATCTCAGAGGTGGGATGGCTGTGCAAACTCAATCTCTTGGATGAGGTTTTATAAAACCTCAGCCAAAACCTGGCTTTTTGTTTTGGCCCTGTTTCTGGATTGCATCTGGATTTAATTTGGCTTTTGGATCTTCCAGGCAAAAATTTCATTATTTTGGGTAATTTATCTCCAGCTTGTTATCCATTACCTAAACTCTCTCACTATGTAATATAATACTGCAAAATATTGTCTCATGCATATACCTCTAGCCCTAGAAATTTATGAAAAGTATCACTGAATTTATTGGTATTGTTTGTTGAAAGATTGGTGTTACACGAAAATAAGGTAACATATCAAGCCTTGAAATTCAGAGAC
The DNA here is from genome assembly GCF_011077185.1 of Oxyura jamaicensis. Classification (NCBI taxonomy): domain Eukaryota; kingdom Metazoa; phylum Chordata; class Aves; order Anseriformes; family Anatidae; genus Oxyura; species Oxyura jamaicensis. The sequence goes on along the minus strand of NC_048897.1, from coordinate 42,153,327 downwards.
TCTTACAGATACTTGATGTTTCCAAAATGACATTTGGGCTTAGTACCTGAAAGCTGCAAGAACTAGCAGGGCTGTTATTCTCCTGGTCAGCTGCCTTGAGTAAGTGAGTTCCTGAAGACAGAAAGATGTAGGAGAATATGAACTCAAGGCAGCAGCAGCAAGCTATAAATATTTTTGTAAGGATCCAAAGCCTAGCTACACTTTCGTAGGCTGGCCGTGCAGCTGGAGAAGCACAGAGGCTTTTACATGGGGAAACAGCTCCTCGAGCAGGGCTGGAGCCTAGCGGTACCCCACTGCTTGTGAGTCTGGTGCCAGGGCTCAGCTCTCTCCCACACGTCCCTCCATATGGCCACCGGTTTCTTCCCCTCCCTAACCTCACATCGCTGCACTCACGTAACCTTCAGCGTGTGCCACCACTCATTTGTGCTCTGCCTCTCTACCCGAGAAAGAAGAAAAGCAATGCTGCTATGATTAAAGATAATGAGTTGCTGATTAGCATCGGGGAACACAACAGAAAACATTTCATTTAAATTGCCTTTCTTGTTGAGTTAATTAAAATAAAACACAAAGCTTCTCAGTTTTATTATGATGCCTGCTTGGCTCAAAGTATTGCGGCTATGCGGGTGTGCAATTAATATTGGCGTTGCTTTCCACCTGGCATTAGCATAACAAAGGGACAAATGCACGGCACCTTTCTGACTCCTGGTGCCTTGGTGCTGGTGGCACTGCTGGTGTCCTGCAGCACCCGAACTGCCCGAAGAAGCCAGGGGAGATGCCTACTGACCACTGGTCCTCCTGTGTTCATATTCGGCTTTGGTAGCTCTGCTGCCTCATGAGACCTGTTCGGGCTTTTTTCAGGAGACAATGAAAACTTTGGCTGTAGCATTAGGAATGAGATTTTTGCCCCAAGCCCGGCGGTTCATCAGGTTTGGGGGCAGGCTTGAAAGCTGTCGGAGCGCTACTGGAATCAGCAAGGCCACGAACGCAAAAACAGAGCTCCTGGTGTTAACCCGACCCGCTTCTCCCTGCCTGCTGGGCTGCCTCCCTCGCCTGTAAGCCCTGCGGATGTGTGTGGCTGCCCTCTGCTGGAAACCGCTGGAGATGCTTGGGTGAGCGAGCCAGCAGGCAGGGCGGTAGACACACGGAAATCACTTTTTTTTTTTTTTTTTCTCCTTCTATGTTAGTGTTATACCGTGTATATCATGTGTATATAGCGCATATATAATCTATATGCTCTGTATATAACATACACAGGCCTACCTAGTATAAGCCAAAAGCACAAGTCCCTGAATTTTCTGCTAGTCTGAGTGCCCGGTTATACGTATTTACCTCTTCACCATGCAGTAATTTGTAAATGCGCCTGCTCTGGTTCAGTTTGCCAATATTATCAGCTCGTTACTTTTACTGGATGGCATTTAGAAACAGCTGCAGGTACAGCTCTGACCAAGCAGCATTCCCCCTCTCACCCACACCTTAATCACACCACTGGCCGTACTGAGTGTAAAGGCAGGGGACACAGGTTTTTGAAAATTGCTTCCTACGTTTAGCAGGTTTATCACAAAGCATAAATAAAATTTGACTGTCTGTAATGAATTAAGTAATTGATAGAAGATTTTTTAACAAAAATGGTTTAATAAATGGTAATGAGTGGAGAATATTATATTAATTTATGTCTGAATTCACATTTAAAGAGTTTGTTGTAGCCAGATGGTAGCAGACCACCAAGGACAGCAAAATTTTGTACTGCTATAATTAAGCATTGTTGTTTAGCACAGAACTGAGATTTTCTTCTGACCAACTCAGAAGGATCCCACCTGGGAATGTTGTTTACCAAGGCAGTTTTCAATGCACCCATAGCACAAAGCCAGATCCTTGACAAGCCTCTGCCATCATCTGTGTCTGCAGGATCAGGCTCTGCTCTCCATCCTCCTCTGATGCTCTGACTGATGCTGCTGCCCCAGCTCCTCAGACAGGATTACCCCTGCAGCTCCTCTGTCCTCCCCTGCTGCCAGCTCTGCTGGGCTGTGCGTGACGATGGGAGCAACAGTCTCAGCAGCTACCTGCCTTAAAATGGGACTGGTAACGTATGGCATGGAGCGAGGTAGGAGCTGGGGCACACCAGCTTGCACCAGCACAGCTCACTTGCCCACCCCCGTGAGCAGAAAGGTCGGTGTTATGCCTCAGCTCAAAATGTCTGGCCTCGATCTGACTGCCCCACGAAAATGTCTGCCTTCACTAATTGGTCTCTAGCGTGGGAAGGAGGATGTGTAGTTAATCATTTAAGAAGCTCATTAGGCTTGCCCATTTGCTGAGTTCTGATGTGCCTGAAAGTGTCTTACAGCATCTCCTGCACATGGGTTGGTGTCTCTCAGTGACACTGGGGGACGTAATAAAACTAATCAAATTCATTATCCCTCCTTTACGTTGGTATTCCTCCATTAATTTTAACAACCTCACTCAATGTACGCAGGTGTAAAGGAATTCCAGCCACCTGCTTTGCTGTTTCTGGAAGTTGACTTCAATCCAAAAAGGTCAGAAAAGCATTTGTTGGTATATTTAAACATCCTTTATTTTTTACATTTTCAAAATTATTTAAGAGGTATAACTTATTTTTAGGCATTTTCCTGAAGAGAGAACCTAAAGCAGATAGAATTGCTTTAACAGTAATAAAGCAGCATATTTTAAAATTAATTCTATAAAGCACTGAATTCACTGAGAGTTAGTGGCATGGCTCTGTCTTAGGGTTTTTTGTTTTGTTTTGTTTTGTTTTCCTGGTTATAAAAAACTGGCATTGACACTACACAGTCTCCCAAAAGGACAAATTCGCTGAAAGGGGCAGGGATGAGCTGGAAGGCTGTGCCCATGCGTTCCCCCATTAACAGTGGTGGGGATGCTGCAAGCTGTAAGATGAGAGCAGGAGAAGCCTTTCCACTGCACCCACCAGCACAGCGGCCAGAGCCAGGAAAACCCCTTGGTGTGGGCTGATGGAGCTAGCGTTTTCACTACAGCAGTTTTCACTACTCGGCTGGTGCCGAGCAAGAAACACGTCAGCTCCTACAAGTCTTTGGCTAATCTTTCGTGCAGCTGGTCATCAGAATCACAGCATTGTGATGTGTGGGTGAGAGCTGCTCTGCACGGAGATGCTGGAATAGGATGAAAATGGAGCAGTCGCCTGTTCTGGGCAACATCACTTGAATCTCTGGGCAAAAAAGGTGAACAACAGGTAGGGACGCACGGCAAGGACAAGACGTGAGAGCAGACAGATGTCAGCTCCATTAGCTCATTAAGGGTGGAGATGTCGGCCTGCTGGGAAATTATTGTCCACTTTATGTCTCGATATTGGAAAGAAATTAACTAAAAGCACCAAGGCAGTTTTAGCACTCAAGCTATTTAATTATGCCTTTTAAAGTTGTCTTTGAAGCCATGGAGTGAAGGATGAATGAAACACTCTCTGACAGTCCTTATTAGTCATTCCCTTCTCTGATGGCAATAATAATTACATTGTCCTACATCGGAATGAGTGTTCCTAGTGAATCCCTGCACTCCTCGACAACACTTCCAGCAGGGCAGGCTGTGATAATGATGTGGGTAATTAGAGCGCTGGCTGCAGGGTACGGGAGTCACCAAGGTCAACCGTGAACGTCCCTCCTGGGGACAGCATCACAGGCTCGTCTACAGAGGCTTAAGCCAGATGTGAAAATCCTGGGATCTGGGGAAAGTCCAAAACAAATGGTTTGACTGCTGCTCATCTGTGTGTGGACTCCAAGTGGATTTCCATCCTTGTTGCTGGCCACAAGCAGAATGCTAGGTGAAACCTTTGTTAGACTTTAACCACTAGAAAAGACCATTATCATCCTTTAGTCTATCATCCTGTGCAACGTGCTGCATGACCTACAGCACAATCCACCAACATCGACTATCCTGACTCTATAAAACCCAGAAATCCATCCACTAATGGCAAATGGCAAAAAAATAAATACCCATAACAAGACAGCGGTGACTCAGCAGCACTTTTCTGCCACTGATGTTACATCTGGCATTTGGCAAAGCAAAGCTGCATCCCGCAGAGCACCTGCACGTGGCGGCGGCAGCGTGGCAGATTGCAGTGGGATTTCCCCTGGCAGCACCTGACACAGGCATGAATAATAAAGGCACTCATTAATCATTTACAGAACTGCTGTTCCTGTGGATGCATCAGCCTTAGAGCCTCATGATGAAGTCTTCCTTCTTGAGTCACACCAAGCACTTGCTTTTCGTCCGTGGCAAGGTCATGCTGCGCTGAGGATGGGGATGGGAGAGGAAGGGGGTTTGCAGCCCTCACCTCTGCCACCACAGCATCCCTGCCTTAGCTCACAAGTCACAGCATCAGCCTGGGCACAGACTGAGCCCAAAGAGACCCACGCTCTTTGCATAAAAATGGAAAAAATGAAAGGAAGTAAAAATAAGCATGTTTTAAACATACCACTCCCTCTACCCCCCATCCGTCATCACCCCCAAGCAATGAGGTTCCCCAGCTCTCCCAGATCCCTCCCTCACCCACAGCCCCCTCTGTCCTGCACAGCTTTGGGACCAGACCGGTGCCCCCCAGGAGCCCTGCCCTTGCTCGCTGCCTGCTCTCCCTGCCTGTGCCTCCCTTGCAGCCCTGCCTGCACCGGCCCAGCCTGGCCACAGGAGGGGCCCGCTGCAGCAGGCAGCGCACTTTCCCCACGCCCTCCCCGCAGCACTGCCTTCCCTCCCCACCTCCCTACCCACCCGAGGCCGAGATCCCCCAAGCGCTGGGGTTTGCCCGAAGGTGGTGTGTCCCCTGGGGAGGCGTCCCTGAGGGCCGGGAACGGTGACAGACACCCGGGGAAGATCCTAATAATTTAATCATGGGTAAGTGGTTGGAATAAATGCTGGCAAGTCCTGCTATTATTCAAAGCAAGGGAACTGTGTGTAATCAGATCAGCGGTGAGTGTCATACATAGCATGAGGCTATTAGCGAGTTAAATGCCTCAGATGCCCAAACATGCAGCAAAGTCAGTCGCAGTGGCTCGATCTAGCTGTGTTCGTGATAACGCACGTGGGATGGGGCAATGGAAAACGTGCTGCGACTTCATGCTCCTGGAGCACTTATCCAGCTAACTTATCCCTACTATCTAAAAAAAAGTCTTGGTTAATGTAAATAAAGATGCTTGTCCTTTTTATTTTTATTATTTTATTTTTTTTTTAGTAGGCATTTCTATTTTATCTGAAAGATGCTCGCTTCCCTTCTTCATATTTCCATCGGTAGTTCAAGCACAGACACAGTCTGCCTGCTCTACGTCTCGCTGCATGGTTAGGTGCACTTGTCCTTCGGTTGCCTGCCCAAAGGTTGGGAACCACTGCTTCGAGGCAAATATTGGGCTGGATCCGAAGTCAATAGGGCTCCCGCTGGGATTTTTATCAGGCCTATCATTAATTCCCTAATGAAGTTAGCCATTTATCTTTATTAGATAGACTCTCCAATGAACTGATTTAATCTAGAAGATTTCTCCTCCGTGACAAATTTTCAGAGTCCCACGCACTCCTGCCTCTGTGAGGAACCCAGCCTGCCCTCTGCCAAGCGTGCTCCGCTTCCCAAGGAGCTAATCAGCCGGCCCATCTCCTCCCAATCAATAAGCATTTATTCTAATTGAAGCCAACATCAACTGGCTACCGACCAGGAATGCAAAACGCGCTATAAATAATGTGCGTGAGCTGGAGCCTGAGAGCAGGCGGCGGCGCGACTGTCAGTGGGAGCGCTAACGGGGGGACATGCCGCCCAGCACTCAGTCGCTCTCCGAATGCCCTATTTACAGCTCTCACCAGGGAGCTCCCTGCCTCACTTTGATGATGAATTAATTTCCTCTGACGGATCAACCTCACAGTACCCTTGCAACACCTTGCAGAATGCATTGCCTAACGAGAATTGCTCATTAACATATAAATCATGATGTATTTCTTTTTGGCACCACAGGCAAAACAGTGGGCCTAGCACTCCCCCCTCATCTCGCTTTTTTCCTGGAGGGAGAACTTTCATTGATTGCTAAATGGAAGGTGGAAAGAGTGAAATCACTTAATTGTGTGACTCCTCTGATGTGCTTAGACTTCAAGTAAGCATACGAGCTCCCCAGTGCGTTTCCTTGTCTCTGTATCTTATTGCAGAGTAAGGCATGAGGCTTCTCTTTCATAACCCGTTACAACAGTAGATGTTCAGGTGTTAATTTACAACAATGTCAGGGTTTGCTGAATACCCCACCTGCAATGGGGATAAAACCTAAATTAATGGTTAAAGCACAAGACCAGGAGTCAGGTAGCCACCACGAGCAGTGTTCTGTGCCAGTGTTAATAAGCCCTTTTCATACTCTGCCTGTGAAGCACCAGCAAAAATATCCTCAGGCATTTAGTGTGTTATATTTAGCTCTGCTACAAGCTGGATAGGTATTGGTAAGTGGCTGACACACTCTTTAGACCTCAGTTTTTCTATCTGGACAGACCAGGTAGGATTAGCTGAACTTGCAAATTTTCGGTTCTTAGCATTTCACTCCCTCTGGCAATGAAAGAAAGCGCCCCAAATTCCCTTTGTTTCTCCTTGGCTGGATTATACAACTATTCATTTCTGATTCTGGGTTTCCATGTTGGTGTGTCACAGGCTGATATCAATGTGGCAGCTGTATCTGGCTGAGTCTGGACTGAAAATGAGAATAGGAAGCACAACGTGTCTGCTGAATGGGATGAGACTTATCCTGAGGGATGCACATCATAGCTCCATGTCAGGTCTTAATACATGGCCTGGCAATGAAGTGTGCTCACAGTGCTCTCGGCAGCAGGTGGAAGGAGCTGTTGGGCACTGAGAGCCTGCAGCACAGCCAGCTATGGAGCATCCCATTCCTCCTCCAGAGCTGCAGCAGAGAGGTGGCCTGCAGGAGCCGGCAAACCCCAGGTGAGCACAGCTTCAGTACCCGCAGAAGTACTGAGCACTATCAGTTAGTTCACTTTGATGAGCTGCATGCAAATCTGTACTGAACAGACTGAATCCATCCTGCATGCTCCTCCAGCTTCCACACCCGTGGCACACCACGTGTATGTACTCTTCTGTCCTCCCTTGCTCTCGCAGGCAAGCCACTCCTGTGGCCTCTCCTGGTCCCCAGCATGTCTGGACAATGAATCAAACTTCCATATGGTTCATTTGGCATGAGGAGACTGTCTGGAGAGCACAGCAGATGGTCTCTGAGGAAGAAGATGTGGTTGCTTCCCACAGCACCTCACCCAGACAGTGCTGCGGAAGGCCTGCGAGTGCCCTCTTTTTATTTCTGTGTGCATACTTTCCACTGGAGTCTCCATGGCCTGATGCAAGCTGCATGGAGGGGCCTCAGATCTCTGAAATATGCACCTAGCCAAGCACCTGGGGACGAGGCAAGGCGCATTTGAGATCCTGGCTGGCTCAGGACTTGTCTAAGACAGCAGTCCCCACCACTCCACACCCTTTGCTATGTAACTTCCTAGTCCCATGCTAAAATGAGAATCAGATTCATAATATTTGCCGGTTTTAACACAAATAATCATTACAAATCTGCCTTTTCACTGCCTTGCCTTCTGCCAACGCTAGGCCGCAGCCTGCTTCTCCCCCTCTTGGTCAGAGGCGAGGCGCGGCCCCAGGCCTGCACCAGCCAGCTCACCCTCGCTTCAACCTTCTGCTCGCCACCCATTCGCTACCTTGCTCTGGATTTAAAGCAGGCTTACTTTTTTTTTTCTTGTTGTGTGTTTACATTAGCGAGATGTGTATCAGTTTAATTAAACTGGCTTCAGCTCAGTTGAGCGCTCTTTTCTTTGTGCAGATGTAGCCCCAGAGCGTGGAGCCCGTCGGCTCCATCCAGTTCTGCATGGGGGGCTCCGGCCGGGCACGAGGCGAGGCGAGCCCGCGGCCTGCCAGGGGAGGGATGGGAAATTCCAGCCCGTATTCCTGGAAGCTGTCCTAAAAGTTGTCCTTTGTTAACACGAAGGAAACGGTATAGTAGTTTTCAGTGCTGCTGAAGGGAAATGTGGTGCCATTACAGCAAGGTGGGCTATAAAACGTGGAGAGGTTGTTTGCTGAGAAACAGCATGCTGGCACATGAGGCAAGTTCTTCCCAAACCCCAGTGCCTTTCTGTACTATGTGCATTGCCAACAACCATTTCTCTCACTTGCACAGGGCTCTGTTTTCTGTTTTACAGCTTTTTTGGTTTGCTTACCGGTGATGTGGTAAGTGAACTCTTTGGAGAACAGTGATCTGGTAAGTGATCTCCTTGGAGGTCTCCAAAAGCCACCTGCACGTGGTCCTGGGAACCCTGCTCTGGGTGTCCCTGCTTGAGCAGGGGCTGGACCAGGTGGCCTCCAGAGGTTCCTGCCAGCCTCAGCCATTCTGTGGCCCTGTGACACCATCTAGGCCTTAACTGGTACATCAGTACTAGTCTACAGCAGTCCTGGCACCATCCAGTGATATAGTTGTCTTTTCGTTTTTCTTTTGTTTTCTAGAAAATACTGAAAGGACTTGGAGTTCTGCCTATTTAAACTTCTGAATAATTTCTTCACAATGTTTAGCTGTTGGCTTGAGTCATTGCTGCAGATTCTCTTCTACTGACTCAGATGAGGGAAAAATTCATCTCCGGTATAGGGCTGAGTGATCAAAATGATTTACATCCATCATGCGTTTATCCCTTTAAACTTTACTGTGTGTCACACAGACCAAATTGTAAATGTCTTGCAAGGAAATTAAATGCATTGTGAGTGACTTCGAGCATGCCCGTTCCCGGGGAGCTGTAGCTGTCCACATTCACTGGGCACTGACATTCGCAGGGCACGTGGGAATGGGTCTGTGCCACCCATCGTTTAGGGATTGACCCAGAAAACATCCCTGTGCTGACCACCAGCCTGCCCAACCTTAAAGAACTGCAAACATTCACTTTAAACACAAGCCACCCAACTCAGTTACAGATAGGAAACCAAAATGCCAGCCTTCACTCAGGAAAGATAGGAGAATTATTGTCTGGGTTATAAAAATACCGCTTTGGCATTCTCACTGTAAGTGCTCAGCAGACAGCAGAGCTGTGCAAGGGCACCATGAACATGCAGAGGGAGCACACACTGCTGCCCCATCCTGCGTGCTCTGCACAGCGGGGGGAAGGAAGGGAAGAGCATCCCTGCCTCTGCTTTCACTGTGGATTAGCAGATTGCTGTTATCAGTAACCAGGCCCTGAGTGATCACACAAAAGACACATGTAACCCCTTACAGCTGGGGTCATGCAAAATACTTAGTGCTTCCAGCACCCTGGCCTTCCTGACCGTGCTTTAAACTACAGATTAATGTGTCTGCAGAATCCCTTTGTGCAGTCTCGTATCTAGCTATTTGGGGTTTGTGAGGCTGAGATTTTACCAGTAGTCACCTGCAGATCACAAGCTGTGGTTACACAAGTTAGGCATACCTGGCCGGGTGCTTCATCTGGGGTGCTTTCCCAGTGCCTCCTGCCTGCCTGTTTGCTGGCACCAAAGCTTATCTGCCCGTGTGGTGAGGCTTTGGGAAACCAAGCTGGCACAGCAAGCTCTGCTGCCCCACCACAGAATGGGACAGACAGACGCTGTAGTCATGATGAGGCAGTATGCTAAAATTTGAGGTATTTCTTGAAATCCCTTATAGAAGAGAGCTTGCACATGCGTTTGCGTTCAGGTTCCACTGAATACAATTTATAAGCAGTTGTAAGTGCAGAAATGTCAGTCAAGGACCCAGCTGCTGGGTGGAAAGACAGAGCCCAGCTTTTTAGTGAATGTGAGTCAGCCCAAGTCTGTGGGTGACTGATGGAAAAGCATTTTCTGTGCAGCTCCCTGGTCCTCAGCCATGCTCTCACTGCTGCCCTGGGCTCCTGACCATGCTCACGCTGCTGCTGGATCCATGTCAGGGATCTCATCTGACTTAAAACACCTTCCAGGTTAGCTTCTGGCTGCCTGTAGATCTGTCTGCCTGTGAAGCAGTGCAGCTCTTGGTGCAGGTGCAAGGGAAGCAGTGGGGAAACTTTTCCAGGAACATGGATTTGCTTTTGCTTAAATTGAGCACAACGGGACAAGCGGCTCCCAGCGCAGCGCAGGGCTCGGCTCTGGCCCCAGCCCTTCCTCTCCCCACCACTGCTCCCTTGCCCCTGCTTCCTCGGCAGCCTCCCTCCTCCTCTGGCACGTCTCCAGCCATGCTTTTCTGCAATTTTAGTGGGTGAAGCTGGCTATCAGTCGCTCGTGGTGCAGGTGCAGAGGCAGGAGCAGGGACAGAGATCACAAACCCCTCCTGGCACCAGCAAGAGGCTGCTTTGGCTTGGCAAAGCCAGAGTCAGGCACTCCTGTTGGTTCTCACTCTCTGACTGAAATATTTGATTTCTGTCCTGCTTTTTGCTGATAAAAATGGGGGTGTTCACTACAGGAACTGCACTTTAAATGTAAGCACATACATTTTTCCCCACCTGTGAACCAGTCCGTTTTACAGATGCTAGCCCAAGAGGAACCCAGTTATATGGCTGGAATATAGAGAAACTATTATGATAGTGGGGTCAAAATGCAAGTCTACCAGTAATGTTTGACTTCAGGGGAGCTGCTGGGGGGAAGAGGCTCTCAGCAGCCCCAGTGCCCTGCGTGTGGCACCTCGGGAGTAAGCCTGGAGCCAGCAGCGAGCAGGAACATGCCGGCTGCCAGGCAGCCCCTTCCCATCCCTAGGGAGAGGACCGGCCTATCTTCAAAAGCAAACAAATGCCAAGAACGGAAAACAGAGAATTATTAAAATATGTATATTCCTGCCATTCTCTGCATGTGATTAATCCTCTTTTCCTCTACCAGGGAATATATTAGTGAGAATGGGCTCATAATACAGAGGCAGCTGGCTGAGACTGGAAAAGCAGTGTGCTTATGCATTATTAATGCTTCAGAAAAAACAGACTTCCATAAGCCTGGCTGTATATACTGGATCAGTATGGAATGTCCTTTATAGGGTAATTAGCATTGATATCTGGCCCGTTTTGCTTATCCTTTTGCAGTAGAATAATCTCTAGGATAAGGCACGTTTGTTTTGTCAAATGGTGAAAGAGATTGTGACTTGAAATAGGTTTTAACGAGCAGTTTGTGCCCAGCACTACTTTATTCTTAAAAGAGAGAGCATGATCTGGGAAGCAGTGCGGAGTGAGCGTAAAGGGGGAAATGCAAATTCAACCTTAGCAAACCTGTAATCATAAAATAGTTCTTCAGGGACCCTCGGTTATTCAGGAGTGGTGCTACAGTAGTGCTACAGTCTTGCTGTTTAAACAGGAAACATTTGAGGGGAACACAAAATTATAGTGGGGCTTCCTAAGGCATAGCTTTGGCACAGACAGGCTGCATTTCTTTCACTGGTTTATTTCTTGACAAATATGATGTGACATGAGAAGGCTAAAGGCCCAAAGCAGGCATAGCAGGGCAGGGGGCTGTAGGGGCTGCTCAGGTATGAGACATAATAATCAGGCTTGTTTTCTGTCTTTGTCTCCCATCCATTTCTGCTTTGGGAGGTGGTTAAATCAGCAAGAAACTGGAGAAGGCCTTAATCTTGGGAGGACAGAGCCACATCTGTGTCTGCACTGCTCCTTCCCAAAGGACAAAGTGGCTCCATGAGTATCTGGCTTGTAAATCAAGAGGGGAGGAGACAGAGCGGCTCCTGCCACGAAGCCCTCGGCTCAGCAGAGAAAGAGTCACGTTTCCAGCAGCAAGCAGAGCGCACACGCCGTATCTCTCAGCCTGCACGGCCAGGTATCGACACGAGACCCCTCGAGTAGGATTCATTTCACATGTCTATCCCTGAGCAGCTTTTCTAATCAATAAGCACTCTGAGGGTGCAATGCATCCATGCAGGAGCAGAGATATCCACCAGAGGTCAAACAGATTGCCCCTGCTGATTGCAAAGCGAGCCGAGGTGGCTGCCTCTGCGGGGGCCACCCACCAGGACGGGACCAGGGCTGATAGGACCTCAATCTCCCAGCACATTTGCATGGTGTCAGGGTCATGCTGAGACACGGCAGGTCCTAGGCTGTGTCTGGAGGGCAACAGCTCCTGTTCAATGGGATTTCTTAAATGGATGGCTCCTTACAGCTCGTGCTGCTACCTGGCCAGCTTAAGGGGTGACCTCCCGGAGGTGGTGGTGACCAGTGCCTGGGCACCCATCTGCCACGTGTGGGCACCATCCCCAGCAGGTCGAGGTGGAGTGGAGCTGCTGAGCGTGTCCCAGGGGTGCACACATCGCGTGCCTCCAGCTGGTCCCGGAGCAGGCTGGGGCTGTGCACAGACACGGACTCACTCCCACATGGGGCAGCTCTGCTGTGCGCTGTGGTGGAGCTAAAAACCAGCCAAATCTTTCAGGAAAGCCATGAAACAACAGTCCAGGGTGCTGAGAAAGCTGCCGCTTTTCAGCCCCCCCGGCATGGAGCAGCTTGGCAGTGGCTCCTTGGGCAGAGCCCTGAGGCAGGGCAGAGGCCCTGGGGAGGCACAGGACAGAGCCACGGCTGCGGGAAGCATGAGGCCAGCACCCAGCTGGGCAAGATTCACACGTGATGCGTGAGACTTGACAGGTCTGTCACCCAGCAGCGCCAGGCTCCGTCCCCCTGTGAATACAGATCACAAAAGGGCGGATGCTGCCAGATTACTTGGCTTTGCGTTCGCTGCGGCAGCTATGAAACCAAGCTAGGAAAAAAAAAAAAAAAATGACAGTGCTGGGGGAAGGAATCCCAGCTCTTTGTTTTGCCCACGGGACTGCAGTTCTCTCCCAAATGCGTGAGACCATCTGGCTTTCTCCATGATTTTCCCAGTTCCAGAGGAAAGGGGAAGCTCCCGAAGTCCTGTTTTCACGGTGCCTTCACAACAAGTTAGCACTCTCTGGCCGGAGGATTTGTACACTGAGAGCACGCCTCTGAAGCCGCTATTCCCCTCTCACCTGGCGGGGCTGCCCCTGCCTCCCACGCTCACATCTGAGCTCTGATTTTCTCAGACTGGGGAAGGAAAGCAGCTTGCCTTGGCAAACGTCTTGCTATGAAAATGATGAATTCAAGAGCACGTGGAGCTTGTGGTTGAAAAGAAACCGTCTGATCAGCAGAACTTTTCTCCCTCAGCTTGTAAGGACAGATTCAGTCTCAAGGCCAAGCTGCCATGTGGTTATAAAATAGAAGCAGGCCCTGTAAGAACCAATCTAACTTTCTTCAATTGTCTTTGCATCTTTAATCATGTTCACCACTTAAAAAGCGGCAGAGCTGGCTGTGATAATTAGGCTGAGCCTGCAGCAGCATGGCCAGTGGCCAGATCACATGGCTCCTTTCATCTGCATATTTATGCATTTAAAGGAGAGGAAAACTTTCATAACATTTTAATAACTAGGTTCTTCTGAATCCATAAATCCAGTCCTCCAGGCTTAGCCTACACTCTCTTTCTGATCTTAAATAAGTGGAAGAGGGTGGAGTGTTTTGTTTGTTCTCCCTATTCTTTTCCTGTGCTTGAACATGCAAAAGCCGATCCTCTTGAGTCCAGGGTCCTCCGCAGGATGGGGAGGTCAGGCAAGGTAAAGCTGCACTTCTAAGGATGCAGGTGGAACTTTGATTTGGTTCCTGGCACGGGAACAACTCCCCTACAACACTCCTACAACAACGCTCCCTACAACAATGCTCCTAAGGTAGCTCATCTACAGGCTGGCAGGACTGACACTGTTTTGCTAGACAGTGGCTGGAAACAAAAAATCCTTTATATTCCTACCTAGAACAGAGCAGTGCACATTGGCCTCAGATGCAGCACTAGGACGGGGCTGCTGCAGGCCACAAGATGTCAAAATGGCTCTGTGGGAGCCGGAGGGGAGGCCAGCTGCCCCCACACGGTGCCTCCAGCCTCCAGCCACCACGCTGAATTCACACCGACTCCGTCTCCCCTGCCGATGGGTGGCAGCTCCCTTGACAGCCGTGGTGACATCCTGCAGGGTCCGTGGCAGTGAGGCTTTGCAGACCGTCCTCCCTGTCCCTCGCACATCGCCTGGCAAGGTCCTGTGGGCTCTGCCATTAGCGCTGAGTGACAGCCTCTCTCGGTGGGAAAACAAAGGTGAGGCTGGGAGACCAGTCCTTACGCTCCGGTGTTATCATAGCGAGATGGGGGCAGCACTGTTAGAGTTACACATCACTGATTTCTTTCAAAGCTCAAGCACCCAGTTAAAATAAAATAAAACCATTCAATGACATGTAGTTCTTAAACACTTCTCTTTTCCTTTCCTTGTTTGTATTTGAAAAGCACTGGCAAGTCGGTCATTCTGTGCTGGAAGCAGCTTCTCTGTAAAATTGCCCGGGTGGAGCAAAGAACCCTTTGCTGTTTACAGGGGTCTCAGAGGAAGCTTTTATCGTTGTTGCCATACAGCAAGTGAACAAACACGCCAACTGCGATCAGGCCATGCTTTACATCCAGAGCACATCTTCAACTGGTCTTTAGCAGTGCCAGGAAAACTTGGGGGTTTGATGCTGCTCTAGAGTAGGAGGGAATTTAATCTGGTGCAAATGCTTTCATCGGAGGTAGTGCAAATGATCATAGGCACGTAAAAATCGTTTTGCTAGACAAGTGAAATACCCAACCTGTGAAAATGCAAACCATGGCGTAAAGTCACTGGAAGGGATGGTGAGTTGTTTCTCATGTATTTAAAGAATCAGAAGAAACAGACGGGCAAGATTAATTAAGAGTGGGAGCTCATTGCTCCCTCTCCGAACAGGCGAGGAACCGCACCGAGCGGAACAGAGCAGCCGGTTATCTGAAGTGTTTCTTGGCATTTTCCATCTGAGCTCTTCAAAAATTTCCTTTGCACCCAAGTGTCCCCAAGACATTCATAAAACACCTCTCTGGCTACCCAGTGTGATGACTGACTTGTGTCCCCAGGTTTCATTATCAAGCTTTTAATCTAAGCCTGAGCCCTCTGATCTGTCGTCTGAAGCACTGAGGGAATTTGCAGCAGGGTTTTTCCCAGCAGAGAAAAACAATTTGCTTGCTAAAGACTTTATGTGGGAAACGTAACTTACAGATACAAGAGTGTGGAAATTTGGTTGTTTATTTTGTAGCTTTGGGAGTGGCTGATGCTTTACTTCATTTTGCGGACGGATCTTAGGTTTAGCGCTATGAGCAGGGCAACAGATTTCATCCAACAAGTCCACGAGAAAATTCCCTTGATTTTGATGAGGCTCGAGGACAAATGCTTGTAAACATAACATAACATAGAAATTTGTCTTTTCTTCAGCCTAGCGTGGGCTTGGATTGGGAAGGTATGTGGACGGTGTCAGTAACACAGTGTAGCTAAGCACCATGCTTTTAACGCGTAGGTTTAACCCCGGTTGTGTACAGCGGGTTATTCCTGCGTTGTTTAACACTTCCTAATCCAGAGGCCACCAGCAGTCAATGGGAAGGCGGGCTACAAATCAGAAGCAGGCTGATCTCGTGGTTGCAACATTCAGATGTGGTGTCCTGCCACAATATTTCCTCCCCGAGAGCAGATGAAACAAGGGCTCCGCGGCCACACTGCCACGCACGGCTCGGCTGCGTGGTTTGGAGGCTAGGGGACATGCATGACTGCTGAGGGGGGTCTGCTAGGGGAAGGAGTAGGTGAGCCCACACTTCTGTTTCGGGTTGGCCAACCCAGCGAGCTGAGGGCCAAACAGCCCTGGAGCATGAGCCTGAAGCCCTCAGGCAGAGCTGGGAGACGAATTCCAAGCAGCGGCGCTTGGCACTCACCCCCTGCAGCTATCGCCCACCCTGGTGCACCCGGCTCGATTGATGCAGAACCTGCTGCATTTCCCCTTTAGCCAAGAACGTTTCTGACGGCAAGGCCACCAACCGCAGCTGTTGGAGTGCTAGTTAGAACACTGACACTCGCACTGCGTGTCACGTGCAGCAGGTATTGCCTTGGTTGTTACCCACAGCCTGCCTGAGGCACCAGGAGCTGCACTTTCTTCTTCGTCTCCGTGCCCCTCGCTCCCCTCCCCGTGCCATCATGAAGCCGGCAGCCAAGTGAACGTGTGTGCAAACACACTCGGTATGAGTCATGCGGCAGCTGTTGCTATTTATTAAGCTGCGGTTTACATCTTCGGAGTACATGGTATTATCCTTTATGGATGTGGCTTTATCTCTGTTATTGCAGTATGGAATTAATTAAGAATATTAAAGTATTTGTTCTTTAAAAAAATTATATTCCTAACTTTCATCTACGGAGGCAACATTTTCATATCCATTTTCTCCTGATAGCAGTATCTTCCGAGAAGATGTGATAGACACATTTAGGTAAATATTATTCCTCCACCACACATGGTTTCCATTGCAATGGATCCCCTGCTGTTTCCTTCCAAGCACTTTCCTCTGTTACGTATCCCACGATGGTGGCTGAAATACTGATCAGCGATAGCAGAGACAAATTGACTCCAGCAACTGCAAGTTTTAAGGGCAACAAATATTTGTGTCGGAGTTTTGCACGTACCGTAGTTACTGAAGGAGTTTTCAGGCGTTCACCGAAATTTTCACTGGAATGGGAAGCCTGGAGCTGCTCGAGGCAGTTATAATTTAATAAAAGGCTAGAATGAATAGGGTAGACTGGCTGGGTGAGATGAGGCATAGAGATAGCTCACTACAAAACAGCCGCATGTGCACAAGAGCCATACAGAAGATGCTTCCTCCTGCAGGCTCACCTCGGGGCTGTCGGCAGCCTCGGTGCCCTGCACAGAGCTGGCACAAGAGATGTTCATGAGCTGCCCGGAGCTCCAGGGCCACAGGCTGCCCGCAGGGAGCTAAAGGAGGACGGATTTACACGCACTGAGAGTGGCACAGCTGCTGGAAAGGTTTCTGAGCAGATGGTAACAGCAAGAAGCTGGGGAAAGCCAAGTTGGGAGCCACTTCTTCACTGACTGGGCTTCCTCTGGCGTGCGTCAGGCTGTAGCCGTGGATGCAGCGCGTGCTAACCCAGCTTCCCTCCCCGTGCCTCACCCAGCTCTCACCAGGCCCCGTCCAGCCGCAGCAGGATGGATCCCCCGGCCTAGCTGACTGCCCACCAGCTGCTGGGGCTGCAGGGAGCTGCACAGCGGGTACAAGGAGGAGTGACACACACACCTCTAGCAGCAGATTTGCAGCATCTTCTAAGCCAGGTTCCCTTTTTATTAACAGATTTTATTATTAAGCACCCTGTGCTCAAAACTTTCAGGACAGGACGCTATTGTGCCTGCCCTCAGGCTCTGAGAACTGCGGGTCTGATGCTGGAACCTGCCTTTACACAAAGCACCCCGCCGTGCCCTGCACCATCTGCTGGCGGGCCGGACCTGACTCTGATTTGCAGGGAATCGTACAATCAGACCTCCATGGAAAAAGCTGCTACATGAAAGGAGCACTGCGTGACTGGAATTCACGGCATTCCCAGAACCTGCGCTTCTTGCCAGGAGAGATTCTGAAGCCAGGAAGACCTTCTTAACACAGCCTGGAAGCACTACAACTTCTGAGCGTTCCCATCCTGTTTCTTCCTCGCTGAAATGACTCCGAGCTGGCACTTGCCCTCGCTTTGGGGAACGTACATCTGATTTGTATCTCCTGAGGTTGAGATATGGAATAAACTCTCTTTACCTCTTGCTAACGCAAAGCAACCCCAGAGCAGATGCCTGAAGCCCTGCTTGGCGAGCTCAATGCGAAACAATAGAGGACCCCTGGCAGGCCCTTTCCACAGGACCCACTGTAATGGGGAGAACTGTCTGTGGCTGACCATTTTCAAAGCCTTGTCTTCGCAAAGCCTGCAGCAATGTGGCAATCACAGCAAGAAGAGCCTTCTTGTTGTGCTAATAGGAACTCTCATTAATTGATATCGCTGTCAGAGTCCCTGAGCCTCAGTGTTAAGCAGCAGGGGTTGCACTTGCATGAGAAAGCCCCCATGTAATGGCATTGCTGCGGGTTAATGGAGTACTAATGAGCTTAAAGGTGAGCACCTGCATTAGGAATCCCAGGACCAGCTCATGAAAAACACAGCAGGATGCCAGGCAGGAGCTCAGACACCAATCGGTGTCCTGAGAGCAGCCCTTTCCAGGGGGCTAAGAGGAAAATTCAGCTCTGCATCCCACTGATGCTGAAGTGCAGCTCCCCTGCCCGTGGCTATGAACCTGCCCATGCAGCAGGGCGAGCTCAGCAGAGATTTGGGCCTTTCCCAAGCACACTAGAAGAGAAAAGGTCACTGCTTGCAGATGCTCCAGGCAGCAGCAAGTTACGTAGCCATCTCTCACAGCCTAAAATTGTACTAATCCCCACCTATGCTTCAGAAGCTGCACCCCATTTGTAATGAAGGGCAGACGCAGGAGGCTCCTGAGACCGGACCTTCCCTTCCAGACCTGCAAGCGCAGACAGTGTCCTCCGAGACCTGAGCATTCATGCACAGCTGAGTACACTCACGTGTTGTCCTCAGGAGTGGGCAACGATGCTGGGTGGGCTGAAGGTAGGGAACACTTGCATTTTGCTTTTGGTTGCATTGAAACATAGGCAATGAAAAAGAAAAACTGTTCACAGCTTGCTTAGAATAAACATAGTAATTCTTTGCCATACAGAGTAACACTTTATATATAAATAATTTGAATGTCTCGCTCTTTCATGGAAAGTAACAGAGAAAAACCTTCAAGGTTGATACATGGGAGCTGGCATCACAAATCACACAAGTCACAAGTCCTGCATCCAAGCCTCCTGGCGTTGGATTCCAGAGCTGACCTCCCCACTGCCTCCCTCCTCTGCCCCCAAAGGAACTGAATCAAGACCCTTCCTGGAAGACCACCCCCAGCATCAACCTCTGGTTACAGATCCCAACCCTGCAGCCTCAGCCCCGTGGCTGAAGCCTGGCCCCTTACATGTGCAGTGGTGTGAAATCCTTGTTGGCAGCTGTGGAAGGAGCCGCTGCATTCTCCAGGGTACGTTGTTCGTAGGTTTTTTGGAGTCTGCTGAACTAACTCGGCTTAATCCAGCCACGTCCCTTGCAGTTATTTTTATTTCTTGGCTGCCAAGCTGGTTACTGAAGCAGCAAGGCTAGGTATTGCGGAGTCTGGCGACATTTGACTAAAACTGAGAGCGTTTATGCGGAACAGCAGTGTGGGAACAGCTAAACAAGCTAGCGGGGCTGTGGGGAAGGGAGCATTCTGCAATGAGGAATTGGAGCTTTGATCAAGGAGACAGCAGCATTTGACTCAATCAGAGCTGGCAGGGAGATCACATCCCAAAGCAAAATAAAATGTGTCATTCTTTTCAGTAGATTAAATTCTCCCCAATGGTTTGTTCCTCCCAGGATCGTTTTATGCGATCTCATTGTCTTTACAGTCTTTTCCCCGAGGAAGCTGATCGTTTAATATAGACTACAGCATTAGCATCCGGTATTAAATCAGTCGGGCTACTCTGAAATGAGGCAAGTGGGCGTCCTGGAAAGGAAATAAAAACACAAGTTTAACAAAGGAGGTAGATTCACCTTGACCCACGCTATTTACTCCAAAAGACACAGGAACATAACCCTTTCTCCACAGATGGTCATTCTGCCCTGCCGTAGATGTGTTTTGCACTCCCAGGTGCTCATTGAGCTCAAACAAGTGTGCACAAGAAATATAAAATCAAGCCCAAGAAGCTTTGAAGTCCTGTGTTGCTTTATGGAGTTGCACTACAGACTAGCACGTTCCCCCAGCCCGCATGAATCCCAGCAGAGAAGTTAGGTGCTCAGCATTTCGGAGGCCTGCCGGACGCTTTTTTCATTGTTGGGAAGGGAGGTTTGCTCTAAGAACACGAGGAAGAAAAAAATCACCAAGTTGCAGGCACAGCCCTTGGATGGCAGGGACCAGCACCTGAGCCAGGCACTGCAGAAAGGGTCTCCCACCCTGTGCCGTTCGTGTCACACCATCGGCAGGACCTGAAGCTCCTGAAGCACTCACACAGCCCATCGGGAGCCTGGAGCTGGCCCTGGGAGATTTACCTCGTAGCAGCGCAGTGCTCTCATGTCAGCCGCTAGCCCTATGCCAATCGCACACGATGCCATCGAAGAGCGGCGTTTTTTTGGCATTAGTGCTTTTAAAATAAATGCCATGTGAGCCAACAAGACATCATTCTTCTGCACCACCACTGGAAACACTCACTGAGTGTCGTACTTTATGAGTAACAATGTAGCCCACGATTGAAGTGTCAGCTAAATGAGGCAATTTATAACAATTCTAAAAACATGGTCGCTCTAAAAGGCTATAATCAGAGCTAATTACAGGGACATTTTGGAAATCCATTGGTTTGAGGATTTAGTTTTGATAAAGGGGATAACAATTTGTAAGCCATGATTCTTTTAATTATAACAATAGCAACCACCCACTTTTGCACAGCTTCTTTCATCTCAACCAGCCCGGCAGCTCTTTGCAAACTACAGGTACCGCAGGAGCTGTTCAGCCTAACACCAGAACGAAGCCATCTCTGCCTGCAGTAACTGTCTAACAGCACATAGCTGTCTTGTGCAGAAGTGCAGAGGGAAGAGTCTGCAGAAGGAGAATATAATTCCTCTTTTTTCGTATGCCCCCGCAGACACACGGCGCAGTGAAGGTGTTATCCCTGCATGTGACCAAGGGTGCTGGGGCACCACGTGGCAAGATAACTTCAAGCCCCTGTCCCCAGACCTCTGTCCGAGCTCACCTGTCCACGTCCTCTGCTGGGTGACAATGAAGCTCTGACACTGCGACTGGGAGTTACAAATGGCAGCAGCTTCCTCGGGGCTGTGAACGGACAGCAGGCAGCCCAGGTGGCTGTAGGAGGGCCAGCACTTGTAGTCTTCTGCTTCCACCGTCCGGAAGCCCTTTAGGGAGATGTACTCTGGGAACAGAAAGATGGCACGTAGGGAAACTCCAGGTGCACTTTCAGAGACCAGCTACAAAGTGAACTTGGCATCCTGCACTTCGATGGAACTCTTAAAGGAGAAGTGATGGTGACAGATTGAACCCACCTACTTAAATGGACCGGGTGGAGCTGCAAAATTGAAAGGAGCCCAGTTCTGCGATCATCCTGTGGTCGAGCACAGGACGGCAGTTCCCCCAGAAACACAACAGAGGAGCCCCTACAGAGAGCCAAGGCAGGGTGAAGGGATGGGGTCAGCGGCAAGGGCTGGGCAGAGGGGAGGCTGCTGTGCAGCCCAGCCTTTCTAGCAGGGTCCTGGGGAAGCCACCATCACAGTGACCTCTCCTGTGCCTCGGCCCCTACAAGAGCAGTTCATCACCATGATGCCAACCACAGGAAGAGATTTGGGAACCCCTGGGGGTGAAAGGGAGGCTAGATGCTGTTCCAGCAGGATACAAAAGACTCAACAAGCCTCAGCAAGCAATGTTATGGCTGTTGTTGACTAATAGTGCCTCCCCACTCCTCTAGGCCAGTGGTCACTGGCACACGGCTACTGGGGCACTTGCTAAGGTAATGAGTAGGCACCACTGGGAAATTCTGGTGTTCCCTGTTAAAGCCGCTGGTCCTTCAGTGTAAATGACTGGATAACTTTGTTTATATCTACAAATTCCAGTTCTTCCATGCATTTAGAGACTTCCATCCTCAAGCCACCATCACTTCTCCATCACCTCAGGTGAACACTCAGGAAGATGTAAGCTGCAGTAACCACTGGACCTTTGAAGCCTCCCAGTTGGAATAATGATTAGCCCCATCTCTACCACCAAACGAGTCTTTCTGAGAGGAATGCACCTGATAAAAGTTCATTTACCCATGCTCAAACCAACTAGGAAGGTCTTCAGAACCTACGGTCTGTATGAGAAGGTGACCCTGCAGAGGGACAAGAGAGACTCAGCTTACTGCTCTGCTCTAGCTGCTGAAGCTATCCCAAGTATATTTGCTTACAGCACAGGCTGATGCACATTATGAAGGGTATTTAGAAGTAGTGCAAACATATGTTCATATGTATGCCAGATTGTCTGCACTGCATTTGCTTTGCAAAACAATGCAATCATGCATAGCTCCCATGAAGAAATGACAAAAGACTGCTCAAATGAGGGGGGAAAAAAGATGCTTTTGGTCCTTAATTCTACTCCCAGTGACGATACAGTGCCTGAACATATGAGAGATCAGAATTGGAGCAGTTACCAAGTTCCTTGCTCCCTCAGTAATTACGCTAGGGAAAGCATCCGAAGTCACGTACCTTTTAAAAGAAGAGGTCTTTTCTGTAGATAGAGCCCGGACTTGTACAGATGTAAAACCTTCTCAAAAGCTGTCACGGTTTCATTGATTCCATATCGTAAATCACCTTTTTAAAGAAAAAGATGACAGGGACAAGTAACTCCATGAAATGCCACTGGGAGTCTTCTCATAGAGAAGCCTTAGTTTATGAACGTTAGCTGGTACCTGTTGCGTTGAGAATATCACTCAAAAAGGGCTGCAAAGCTGGTGGTGCAGAGTGTGGCAGAAGGTAGGTGAAAAAATACCTGCAAAATCCCACAGACTGGTCAGACTACAGCAGCTTAGCTTCCCTCGTCATTAAGTTGTCTACGTTTCCCTGTGACCCATAGGCAACCAGTAAGTCTGCTCTGGTTACTAAGTAAGGTGCGAACACTTCACTGGCATCTCTCAGCCCATTCTCCTGAGTTGCTGTGACGGCCTGCTCCTTACAGCACAGCGTGCAGCCAAGCACTGCACGAAGCCGTTTGCCCAGGCTCAAGCAAAGCCAGGATCCTATAAGTTGGAGGCCTGCAGGAAGTTCCCTGCGTTAGTGCCACGCCACTGTTGCCCACGGTTTTGTAGAGAGACTCAGAGCTCAGGGTAAATGTTAGCTAGCCTGTTCTCAACAGCAGTGGGTCCAAGCTGGTGTGCTGTGGCAGATAACCTGCACTGCCACCGCTCTCGGCGCACGTAGCCCCCAGTTTCCAGTGCCAGGGTTTTCTGGTTTGGCAAAGGGTAAATTCCCAGGTGCAACCTCGGGGGCAAGTTCTTGGGGGCGCTGGGGAAAGGGAGCAGCAGCAGCAAGATGCCTGCATCCTCCCCAAACAACACAACTGTTTTCCTGCCTTATAAGGAAAATAAACTTGCTTCAAAGCGATCCTTAACTACCCTTTGGCAGAGCTGAGCGGGAGGCATGCAGCAAAGAAGTGCGAGACAGCAGAGGCTACGAGGCACTGACGGAGCTCAAACCACCGCGTTTCCCCCATCTAACTGCACATACCGATACGCATTGAAAAGATTCTTCTTCTCATTTATTCCTTCACACTTCCCAGCTGAAGAGCACTTGAGAGGGAAGCTTTTCGCAGGGAAGTCGAGCGTGCAGTCATTGTCCTCCTTGCATGACAGCTCCTCGGTGCTGGCATCATCCATGTCTGTCACTTTTAGGTTTCCATCCACCATAACAAACTGCCTTGGCTGGAAGTCCAAGAGGACTATTGAACCCAGGGGGGAATGTGCCAAGTAAAACAGCAGTTTCACAAGGCCCAGGCAAATCTGAGAAAGAGAAGATGAATATGCATGGGAAAAACAGATGAAAAACAGCTATTAAATTGGAAGTAGAACAAAGGGAATGGCACTCAATGAAATTAAAGGCAACAAGGCATATAGTACTTAAAAGGTAATTATATGTATGCTACAAAATTTATTATCAACATTGCCATGGGATTTGACTGTGGTAAGTAGTTTAGCAGCATTTTTTAGAAACGTGTATATGCAAAAAGAGACATTTAGTTAGAGGAACTGGAGGAGAAAGCTGTGAGGAAAACAATAGCAGCCTTCATGTTTCAGGAGCTGTATTGATTTGTGAGCTGAAATCAGAAGGTTTTTTCCCACTCTGGCATAGAATTAATACGTTCCCCTCCCTTCCCCCATGCTGCTCCATACAGACTGAGGCTCCATGGTCATTAATACCAGATTCATGCGTTGCTGCATCGCTCAGCAGCATGAATTTGGGCACACAATCATGCTTCTGAAGAATTAGCCAAAGCATGCAATACATTTATGGCCAGCTTTTTGCCTTTATGTCAACTTTCTGACAGCAGGGAAAGCTCAGACAATACCTGATCCAGCACAAAGCTTGGCGAACAATTGTTGGACAAACCAGAGCTAGAAAAGCACGTTCATACTGAACCAGCAGTTTGGTTAAGTAGCTGCAGCATTTTTTGTTCCGTATCGGAGCCCCAGCATCAGATTAACTGTATCATCAGCTAGGTGTGCCAGGCAGACCCACACCACCTCTCACTGCCTCAGATAGTGATCTATGCAGGCACAAGGATTTGTGTGCTTGGAACCATTCACAGAATCTCTGGTATCTGATGTGGCTCGTTAGAGGGGAAATCCCATCCTTTCAGACGCCCTAATTAGGAAACAGGACTAGACAGTGCCAGTCTACATTCGGTTTTAGTGTCTTCATCACTCCAAAGATTATTCAAGTCTTAATGTCACCTCACCAAACCTCACCACCTGCTAATCCAGTACCAAGGGTTTCTAGCTCTACAGGAGACTGGCATGTTTGAGAAGACGTGGTGCTGAGAAAGCTAAGAAGAAGCCAGTATAAAATAGTTTGTAAGCAAAAGTTGGAGCTCCATGGGTGAATAGAAATGACTCTGGTAGCTCTGATGCTACTTGAACTTGATGAGCGAAGTAATGCTGAGAAACTCAGCTTCACATCCTGCAGCTCAACAAGTGTGAATGCCACACTCCCCCTCTAGCTTGGATGGCAAGGCTCCTTCTCCACAGTGTGGACCATAAGCAAGCAGGGATTTTATTTTGGGAGTCTTATTGCATCTTTATTTTGCCCAAAATATTTCTTATTGATGTTAAGGTACCCACGCTTCCCCTTGATGCTCTTTCCTCCTGGGAAGCTAACAAGTAGTAGTGAGCCCCCGACACAGACCTGGAGTCAAACTGTAATACAAGCCGTAACCAAAGTAAGCGCCGTGTCACGACTCATTCGTGCTCCTGGGGAGCTTGAGAGTCCCCGCAAAGCGCTTGGGAGACAAGGCACGTCTCAGTAACGGGATGTGATCCTGTCACCCGCAGTGATCCTGTCACCCGCAGTGACCCTGTCACCCGCAGCGTGAGGAAAGCACTCCAGTGCTGTTTGTGTCTCAGCGATACCTGAGGGGCTAGGCGCAGAAGCATCACTCACGCACACGGGGTGAAACGGGCTGCTCAGCTGGCTGCCTGTGACAGACAGCGTGCCGAAACCCACAGGCACGTCGCACGACGGCTTCCCTGAGCCAGAGCGGGTCTGCCGGGGGGTCTGGCCGGGAAAGCCGCTCCGTGGAGTGGCACGGCGTGGGGGGAAAGCCAGAAACATGGTCTAGTGCCCGGTGTTCAACACAGCCCAGCCCCAAGCAGGATGCTGCGGCTGTTTCCCCCCACGTAGCTCTTTTAGCACTGCTCTGCAGAGAGGGAAGGGCAAAGCTCCGGGTGAGATCCAAGCCGATCTGCCGGAGCAACCGGAGCGCCAGCATGACAACCCCTTCGCCCGGGCTGTTCGCATGCACCCAGCGCGGGGTCCGCGAGGCGGCTGCCACCCCAGCGCTCTGTCCCCTTACCTTAAACCTCTCCTCCCAGGGGGTCTGCAGGAGCTGGATCATCTCCAGGGGGGCTCCCAGCTCCAGCACGGCCGTCACCCCGGCCCCGGGATCGCCGCCGCTGTCGTAGCACTGACCGCGCAGCTGGGGAGAGGGAGGCGGAGGTGAGGAGCGGCGGGGGAGAGGAGAGGCGAGGGAGACGAGGGTGGAGAGGCGCGGGTCTCCCCGCCGTACCTGCACGATGCCGGGGTGCCTGAGGCGCTGCAGCAGCGCCACCTCCTTCAGCAGCTTGTACGCGGCCAGGCGGCGGCAGCCGGCGGGCGCCCCGTAGCGCTGCTCGCACTGCCGCACCTCCCGCCCGGCGCCGTGCACCGA
Source organism: Oxyura jamaicensis (assembly GCF_011077185.1). NCBI lineage: Eukaryota > Metazoa > Chordata > Aves > Anseriformes > Anatidae > Oxyura > Oxyura jamaicensis. Next base: position 42,127,410 of record NC_048897.1, on the reverse strand, counting down.
CTTGAGGGCCACGGCGCCGCCGCCGCCCGGCAGCGCCGCCCGCTGCACCACCTTGGTGAAGCCCGAGCCCAGCACGCCGCCGCCCGTCGCCCCCCTCAGGTCCCCGCAGCCCAGCCCGCCGCCGCCGCCGCCCTCCGCTTCGCCGCCCGCCGCCGCCGCCAGGCGCCGCAGGTCCCGCTGCCGCTGCCGCAGCTCCTCCAGCAAGCCCGGAGGCAGCCGCGGGGAGCCCGCACGCCCCTCGTCGCCGTGCCCGGCCCGCAGGGACAGCAGCGACAGCAGGGACAGCAGGGACAGCAGCGCCGCCGCGCTCAGCCGGGCGCCCCGCCGCGTCCCGCCCGCCGCCGCCATGAGGAGCGGGGCCGGGCGCCCGCCGCCCGCCGCCGCTGAGGCGAGCGCCGCTGAGGGGCGGGACGGGGCGGGAAGGGCCGGGGCGGGGGCGGCCGCAGGCACCTGCCGAGGGGCCCGGCCCTGGGGTGGGGTCGCTGCTGAGGGGGGAGAGGGGAAAGGGGGTGTTCGTGAGGTAAAAGGGGTCGGGGTGAAGCGGGGAGCTCCCGGGGGGCTGCTGGTAACGGTCAGCACCGCTGGGAGGGCTCCCCTGGGGCTGCTGGTAACAGCAGCCGCTCCTCAGGACCCTGCGGGGTGGAAACAGCAACTGTGATTGAAGGGGAGAAGAAGAAGGGGAAAAAAAGCCCTCCTTCACCAAACCCGGCCGGTCCAGGCAGAAGCACGGTGTTGGCGGTGGGTTGTGACGGAAAGGATCGGAGTGGTGGCACACGCCCAGCTCGGCGCTGCGCGCTGTGGCACGAATGTAAAGAAGCAGCAGCACTGCCGAGGCGCTGAGCGTGGGAAGGAAGCGGGACGGGACGGGATGCCATGCAACGTGGTGCCTGTCCCTCACTGGAGCAACGAGAGAGAGGATACGAGAAGCGGTACCGCAATGGAGCCGAGACTGCAGTCCGAATTCAGCAGGAATTTTACAGATTAGAGAGCTTGGGGAGGGCAGGCAGAGCCCGCAGTCTCCTCATACACATCACTGGCTCAGGCTACAAAACCCGTGTAAAATAATCCCCCAAATCTCCAGCCCTCTGTGCCCGTCCCTGCGTGGACAGGTTACAGCCCGATCCCAGAACAAGCCTTCCAGTAGCTGAATTTCCTTTGTTGCTCTTTAACCTTAATAGCTCTTTAATTAGTGTCCTTATTTTCAAATCAAGCGTACATCTGTGTCGTATTAATGAATATTCATTGTCACTGGAGAGCTCTTAAATGCATTTTTACCTGTGTTTCCAAGGGAATAGATGCCAGCTGAATGCGGTATTATTTAATTTCAGCATGTCCTCAGCGCCGTAATAGTATCAGGACCTATTAGAGAAGGCTCACAGATACATAAAGGTAATAATGATTGATTATTTATTTGCTTTACAGTAGCACTTAGGGGCTCCTGCCAAGGCTCTGTTGTTCAAGGCTTCTTGCAGACAGCGGCACAAAAGGCAGCGTCCCCTGACTGAGCTGGCGCCTGCAATGAGATGTGCCACGGTGAAGGAGGAGGACCAAAGGATGCTTTGCTCTGAGGGTGCAAAGCCATCAGAGGAACCTGGAGCAGAGCTCGTGTGTATCAGCTCTGAGAGGGAACAAAGAATTCCCAAATGTAGCAAGCAAGCTCCCACCGGGGAGGGTTCTAGAGCTGTTCACCGCAGTGGATGACAAATAGCTTTGACTTGTCAGAAAAACGTTTCATATAGAGGTCTTACGTGAGAAGGGAGGGCATTATAGGAAGCTTTCTGAGCCTCTTAGTTTTGACCTCTTTATGTCATTTTATTTTCAGCTTTCTTAGCTCGCAATAACTGCAAATGAGGGGCTGTGAATCTACAGCGCAAAACAGGTCACAGGCAGAAAAATGGAGCCCAGGGCCCCCATTTGGCTTCAGTGTCACCTGGTGGTCTCCAAACGTTACCACGAGACAGACAGCTAATGATTAATTACAAGTAAGGTCATCAGGTGCCCTGCAGTGCAGCCCACAGCAGCATGGGCAGCAAGATGGAGAAGCTTTAAAATGATCCTACTGAGGTGCTGGCAGGATTGCAGCAGACTCGCAGTGACTGTGCTGTACGCAGCGAGCACAGCACTCCGAAGCTGCTGTGGCAGAGGCAACCAGGAGCTAGCTCTGGCTGGATAAATGAGCCTGAAGGGCAACAAAATATCCCGATTCATACTCCGCATACCTGTCTCCAGCAATAAAGGGCAACAGCATCTGCTTTCTTATCTGCATTCGTTCCCCCAGAGGCTACAGATAGATCAGGCCATCCATTGCCCAGAAAACACAAGGCTCTGGCGTAATTGCAAGGACTGGCGTTGAATCCCGAACTGAGCTCCTGCGGGTTTCCTGCAGGGGCTGGGATGATGTTCCCAACATGCAGGATTGTGGTTATTTTCCCTACTTCCCTCCTGGCATTGACACTAGCTGTGCTCCTCCCTGGAAATGCGTGTGAGTCTGTACGTGAGGTGTAGGAGCAAAACTGTGAGCCTGCTGTACTCCAGACCTCGTGCCATGCCAGCTGTGAAGGCACTGCCTTCCCCTGGAAGACAAAGGCTCCTCGGGGTGCCTCCCCTATCCAGTTCCCTCCCATCCCAAGAGACTCTAGGCAGCAGCTTTTTCCCTGTTTCTCCCCTTACTTTACCACAGTGGTTTAAAAGGGATAAGATCAAGCTCTTGGGTTAGCATAAAAAGCTGAGGAGAAATCCTAAGGGAAAGTCCTTACATGAAAGTCCTGGGCATTGATCCAGAAGAGGTAGGCAGAGTTTACAGGTTTGGGAGGGGATCAAAGAAACCTGCAGCAGCCATCCATAGGAATAGGAGGAAGGTTCAGGCACCTGTAAGGAACTCTTGGGAATTAGCATTGCAGTCGGTACCCTCATTCTGGGGACAGCTTTTTACCTTGACTGCTGGCTGAGCTCCTGCCTGGCTCCACGGAGCCCCCGTCCGCCTGCAGGTGTGCATGTGGGGGAGCCTGCAAGCAAGAGGAGCTGCTGGAGAGCTGCTGGAGGGCAGGCTCTTGCCTGCAGCATTCAGGCTCAGTTGCTGTCCTTCTTTCCAGTTGTACTTCTGAAGTTTGGCAGAACCTGTGCAAGCATACCGGGCCCCCAGGAGCAGCTTTCCTGAACACGCACTCCCCCTTTGTTTGGAGGACAAGGGATCACCTCCTGGGGTGCTGGATGAAGCAGAGAGCATTGCAGCACCTCTGCACAACATCCCTGTGGCCTAGACATCATCTACTGCCTACGGTGCCCTGCGGGAGCCCAGGACAGGTTATCTCCCAAGAAAAGGAGCTGTCAAGGCTGAGAAGCACTGCTCCTGTTCGGCACATTGACAATGAGAGCTTGCCATCTGCTGGAAGGCGACCAGCACTGACAGGCAAGAGCTCCTGGGTGTAGGATCATATGCCACTCCTCTTCACAGCCACCCCGACTCCCCGCACTGTGATACCTCCCTCCCTTTGACACCCTCTCAGAACGCACCATGCCACCCACATGTCCAGCCCAACACGGGACAGCTGGCTCCCTACTGCATCCACTCCTGGCAGCACACCTCCAGCTGGAGAGTCCTCAGGTTTCCAAATCAGGTTTTATTCATGTGCAGGAGTACAGGAGCGGATCTCCAGCAAAAAGGATCACAGAACTGGTCTAGCAGTGCAAGCGTTGTCACCTCAGGGTATCAGTAGTATTAGTATACTGTATAACTTTGCTTATCAAAGCCTTATCAGCCTTATCAGCCTTTGCTTATCAGCCTTACTGGCCTGTTATCCCACCGCTGCTCTGCACCAGATGGTGCATGAGCAGACCCAAGGAGATCTCTGGGAAGTTACCCTCCTGGTGTGGAAACCACCACGGTAACTTGTCAGTGCACACACCACGTTCTCTGTAACACTGCCAGTGCCAAACATGCTGAATTCCCTTCATTTCATGGTAGATCTTATGCCCAAGCTCCTCTCAGGTATCCACATATTTCTGGAAGGTGGGATTTTCACATTATCATTTTTCCCCTAGCACAGCCAAGTTGAAAGGCAGCGCAGAGTGAACAATTTTGGAGCAGCTGCAGGAAAGGCTGCAGGACGTTCTCCTGCCTCTGGCTCAAGTTGCACAAGCATTTCTTCGAGGAAAGGTCAAGTTCAAGCAGCGTTTGATTCTAGGCCCTCACTCCCAACTCTGCTGTACATTCTAGGCTGTATGATCCAAACATTCATGTAGCTTCACAGTGAGCCAGGTGGGGAAAACAATCCCGGTTAAAATGAACCCAACGAGACCGCCCCAAAAGACCAGTGCTGCCTGGATTGTGAACCTACACTCTGACCAACTTTGGAAGTAGAAGAGACTGAAGAAAAATGAGGCAGAAGCAACAGGAACAATTAGTGGCCATGATCTCTGATTTTTGTTTCAGATCACTTCCCAATCATTTTTCTCATTTAAAGCAGGGATGGAAAAACTGTTTCACCACGAGAATAGCTCCAAAGTTCTCTTCCTAAATTCAATCCAAATCTTGTGCTCTACTATGTTTTTGATTTCATTGTGTAAACACAACATTCCCCTAACAAGGGCTTACTTAGACCATGCCGTGTTGTAAACAAACCGAGGAAATTATCCACTGGGATTTGACTCGATCGTTGTGTGGAGCTCTCAGGGATACTCCAGTGAAAAGATGTCCTTTTAAAATTCTGGACAGTACCAAATAATCCCCCAGGAACACAGCAGGCTTTGTAATTCCTGGTAAACTTCCAGATTGAAAATGTTCAAATATATCCAGAGTGAATCTCCTATGGTTTTCTTTCATACATGATGAGAAAATTAGGAAAATTTCCAATCTGGCAATCCTCTAAAGGGGCCTGTAAAATCTAACCTTTGATTGCTGTGAAGATCTACGAAATCTGAAGAAACTCAGCCACTTCCACTTCATGTTCCCCTTCCTGACGGTCACGCCTGGAAGCCTTTTGGAAGGCTCCTTGGCTTTAATTTACACATTACTCCATCTAGTGGTCGAATGGTTCCAGAATCCAAGAGTTTAAAACTCTGCCCTGGTACCAGCTGGAATTCAAACCTCTGCAGCAACTTTGCCATCACCACTTTCGCCTCCATCTGTTAAGAAGAAAAGCAAACTTGTTATCAGCAAATAGAGCTTTGACCACTGCTGCTTAAATTCAGTGTGCTATGTCATACCGCATTGTCAATAAAGAGATCTAAAACTTAAAATCCTGGGGCTTCCTGGATTTGATGACAACTGACAGGCACGAAGATCTTCCTCGTGTTTATGATTTTAGCCCGCTTTTGGCAATTGGAGTGTCAGCCCAGCCACTTTAACCTGCCAATTTTGAGCACCAATGCTTAGATGAACTCACAGCACATTTCTGATTGCAAGGTAGAGACATGCTGTGCCTCTGCCTTGTGTAGGGTCAGTACATGTCCTGTCTCTACCTTGCAGAGGGGAGAGGGTTGGTGCATCACCAGTATGGCCAAAGTACCAGCACGCTATGAACTGGCACAGGGCTTGCTAACAGAACCTCACTGCAGAACTCCTTACCTGTGCAAACACCTGCCCGATACAGGAGCGGGGTCCCAGCGAGAATGGAAAATAGGAGTAATATGGCCTACAGAGAAAAATATTCAAACTGTCATGGCTTTGTCATAAAGAAAGAAGCAAATACTTCACCACCACAGCAAGTAAATAATCAAAATGTCACCACACCTAGCTAACTTGTCAAGGCAATCTCCAAATTAACTTTTTCATTTAGAGCAGCAGTACAACTCTGAAAAAAAATCCCAAATCATCACAGGACAGCCCATCACAGGACAACGATCCATACGACTATTGGTCCTGTGGGCAGGTCTGAACCACATCAGCAAGAAGACATTTGGTTCAGGAAACCAGACTAACTCCCGTCTGAAGTAAAGCCCCTGAACAACAAAAGAGTTAGATGTAGGGGCCTCAGCACCAACTGTTTTGCACTATTTGGATACGGCTTCAGTGTTCAGAGAGTCATGAAATCATGGAATATCTTGCATTGGAAGGGACCCACAAGAATCATCAGGTCCAACTCCTGGCTCCACAACTCACACGAGTGTTACTCATACTTGGAATGGGAAAACAGTTTTACTCTGCTTTCTTCCCCTTGAAATCTCTTCCTGTAATGGTTCCTTGTGACATATGTAATAAGGTGGAAGGGAAATAACTCACTTTGGTGCATCTTTGCTAAATCGGTCTGGATTGAAAGTGAGTGGATCCTCAAAGTACCTTTCCATCCGCCCCATGATATAGGTGCTGAACTGCCAAGAAAGAGTTTATTTGCATTAGTCAGCAGAAGCTTACTGAGAAGGCCTCTTTGCCATCACAGATGCGAAAACATCCCTAGAGCATGCACTCCTCAGGCAAAACCGACTCAGGTTCCCAATTCATACCTCTGTTTTGGCCACAATTTCAGTGAGGCCAGAAGGAATAGTCAGGGAACATTTTGGCCTCTGATACACACACATGTTGCATGTGGATCCACTGCAGCAGGTAAAAGCTGCTGACGGGGGATGTTGCTGCAAGACTCACAATTACTGTTGTGTTTGCAGGAATCCTGACACCTTCGATGACGTTCTCCTTCTCTGTCCAGCGTACCGTCCCTGGGACAGGCGGGTATAGCCGCAGCGATTCCTTCAGAACCTGCATCAGCAAAAAGCACAAAAGATCAGTTAGTTACTACAGTGTAGGAAGCAGAAATAAAATGAATTACTTCCCCATGGCCTTTCACTCTGGCTAAACGGGAGCTTTCGACTTGTAGAACCGATACTGGTTATCCCCCTTGGACTCCTGTAGGAAAAATAAATGACAAAGTCACCTCCTTTGCTTCAGACCTGTTCTTTCTTATGACTGGTATAAAAAGTATAGAAGAAAAAAGAAGTGAAAAGCGCGAGAGATACCACGCATTGAACAGATCTAACACCTAAAGTTGGGTTAACGGCTAAGTGAAAAGCTACTGGGAAGGAAATTCAGAGGGAGTATCTGAGAGTGAAGTTCATGCACCCGACGAGCCGTGCTCAGAGCTTGCTGCCACCAGCACGGGTGGCTGCTGCCACCTCCTTCCCACCCTCAGCACTGTGCTGCTGCCTTTGTGCTGCTGATGGTGCATGGGGAACTGTGCCAGGTCACAGCACCAAAATGACAAAAAAACAACCTGGCAAAGAAAAATGAATAAAGATCAGTGAGAAAAAAGTGGAACGAGACCGTTTCTTTTGGTGGCACTGAGCTGTAAGAATGGCTTATTTCATGAAAGTGAAGCCTAATTAACAGTGCACATTAGCATTGCATTGCAAATGCAATTAACGGTGTGTATGCACGAGTGAATTAATGAAAAAGAAGAGTCGACAAAAGGATTCAGAATTGCTTGAATGACAAGAGAGGAGTCCCATGGTCTCTGATCCTCCAGGGACAGACTGGCTCTCTGACCAAGGGCAACTGTGATTTTGCTTGTTCAGATCCAAGCTTGTTCTGTTAAATAAACTGTCTGCTTTGAGAAGCTCTCATGTGATCTGTCTTAACACTGAAAGGCTGATACCTAGTCCTAATTGGAGTGGTGTAATTGTGATGATGTTTGGAGAAGTCTGGAGAAACCTGCTGGTTTCTGCAAGCACACAAGGATGTCTTTTCCTCACAAGAAATGGACCTTTGTAATTTATCCACCATCAAAGCACCGTGATTTGGGGGATGGGACATGGCAAATGGTAAAACACTGGCACCCAGCTCAACAGGGCAGTTTAAGAGAAGAGTGATGGTGGAAGACTACTAAAATAACAGGAACATTTAAGCAGGGAGAGCAGTTGCCAGGACTGTGATTCAGCCCCTCTGGAGGGTTACTGGTGTTCCCCCATCTTGTTAAAAAAGACATGCAACACGAATGCTGGCAAGTAGCCAAGCCCTGGCTTTACAGCTCATTACTAACTTTCTATAGATAAGACCTCTTTTAGAACCAAAGTCTCTCCTTTTTTTTTTTTTTTTTTTTTTTCTCTCTCTCTCTTTTTTTTTAGTGACTGGAGAGGGTTTAAAGACTGAATAATATAAAAAATGAAATTGCAAAAGCTAGCCATTATTTTTGGTTGTCTTCAAATCCTGCTTCGTTTATTGCACTATGATGAGATCATAGTTGGAAATGCTTTAATAATAATCAAACAAAAATAGAGCTGGGAATTTGGGAACTGCGTGGGACTCATGCAAAGGTTGGGCTCAAGGTTGCAAACCGTTCTTAAAATATGACCACAATTTCAGCTTAAACAGGTAGGGATTAAGCAACTCCGCTCTAGCTCCCTGGCTGGTAATAATGAAAGTAAGCAGTGAAGGAATTGTGTGGGATTTCGGAATGAAATCCTAGGAGCATCCTTCCCAACAAGGCTGGGCTGCTGCAGACGGCTCCCTGCCTGCTTGCTTACTCTCTGAGGAGAAACACTGTCGGCATCTTAGTGTTGCTCCTAAAATCTTAAAAGCGTAGGGCTCCTCTTAGCAGTCGCATCACATGGCAGGAGCACTACCAAACAGCTCTGACTGGTATCTTACCTCACTTCCACAGTACCTGTGATAAGTACTTCAGTTTGCCAAGATCCTCATAGTTGATGTCTCTCTTGGCACCGAGGACTTCATCCACTTCGGCCTGAACTCTACAGTTAAATTAAAAAATGTTAGCTGCAGACACCCATTTTTTGCTAGGCAAACTGACAAAGTACATTTTTTACTTTCCAGACATTGAGTCGGACTTTGACTTCCATCCTCAGGCAAAATGCCTACTGATTCCCAGCCAGCCTGCCTGAACTTGTGCCTCGTTATCAGGGAGCAGTAATGCGCACACAGCACAATCGAACCAGGCAGCATTCGGGACCGGCTTCATATAAAGGCTTTGAGAAAAATCACTTAGGTGGAATTGAAATAATTCATCCCCGAGCTTCCTTTTAAATGTTAGGTGTATTAGACTATCAAACTGTTTCTTTTGGAAAGGAGGCTAGAATTTATTAGGAATTGATCATAGCTTTTTGATAATCCTTACAATTAATTTCACCTTGAAATTAACAGTGAGCTGGCTTTGCAAGGGAGAGCGCCCGTACCTTTCCGTTATTTCAGGATGCTGAGCCAGTGCCATTACTGTAAACGACAACTGATTGGCAGTGGTTTCATGACCTAACAACACAAAGAATCCGTTTAAAGGTTAGTATGAAATAAGATGATACTATTAAGGTCTACCTGTGTTATTGTCAATAGGAGACTTTAAAAGTCATGCCCCAAACAGTAAATTTCAGGTATGCTAGAAATTAACTGAAACACTAACAGGGAGGTAATTTCTGTATAAGTGCCTTTCAAGAAATTTCAAGAACAAGACATAGCTGGTAAAGATACAAGCTGTCTTGTTCAATTCATGGCTGCAGTTGTTATATACGGCACTGACTGGTTATGAATTCCCTGTCAGCGAGGGTCAGCACTAATGCTCAGCAGAGGCCAGGGAGATTCAGTATTTACCTCGTCATATTATTGGACACATAGTCCTGTTGAGAAGCAAGGATTTACTGGTTTTGAGGAAAAACTGAGCTTCTAACAGTCTTTCTTTGAAATGTTTGCTTTATGTGGATTTTTTTTTATGTGGATTTTTTTATGGATATGCATATGTTCTGTTTTAAAGTGCTATAGAAAACAGACTTGTTTAAAGATGTATTTGTTGAAAAATGTCTTTTTTACAAAAGAACAGTATCTGACCCAATCCCATGAGGTCACCTAAATCCTACTGACTTGCCAGATCAAACTTTCTGCGTTCTTTACCCCATGTACCACCTTGGCCTCTGCTTCTCCTGATGGCCTTGGCAGTGCCCTCTCCTACCTGGCATTAATTAATGCCCTGAGGGCAAGAATGGTGTTCACTTGTGTGTGAGGTGAGGTGATGTGATGTGAAGACCCCTGCTTGCACCCCAGCAGGCAGGGCTGTTCCCGGCACCACCACCCTGGCTTTTTTTGCTGTGCTGGTATAACAGAACAAGGATAAAACTTAATTTGCCTATGAGGAAATGAAGAGTTCTTTTCAGACTTTGCTCAGCTGGTCTTAAATCAGTATAATGGTGCTGTCTTCCAGCGAAGTGACTCCTGGTCACAGCAGCATCAGGAGGGAACGAAGCTCTCATAGGCAGCCCAAGACTGAGTACAGCTTCCCACATTTCATATACAACTTTTAAAGTAGCTACTAACCCGCAACAAAGAAAGTGACAAAGTTATCCAGAATGTTTTCATCATCTCTAGTTTCCTCCAAAGCTGTCAAGACAGAAAAATGAGTGAGATTAGAAAATGACCCTGTACCCCAGCTGGAAGAGTCAGGGCACTCTGCTCCGCTTTGAGCATTTCTTCGGACGTGGAACTGGGAGGGAATGCTGAGAGGACTACTCGGTGGGGACCTGTGACCAGTACTTGATCCAAAATCACAAAACAAGGAATTTTCAAAACAAGTCCTAGTACAACTCTCCAGTGTGAAAAAATACACGTTTCTGAAGTCATTAAAGGAGGACTGAGTCTCAAAGTTCACATCCCCAAAATAAATCTTCCCAAATCTCAGGAAAAGCATGCCACAGACAAATTAACTCAAAGAGCAATGAGTTTCCTACCATCTCCTTTCAGTATCTGCGTAAGAATATCTAACGTGTCTTCCTTCCCACTCTGGATGGCTTCCCTCCTCTGGTCAATGCACTCCTTTCCCATGCGCCGCAGCAGCCTCAGGCTCTCCCGGGCCTCCTTTATCATTTTCTGTTTTCCTGGCATATACTGAATGCAGAATTTATTTAGTCATTTTATTCCTTTTGCTGGTAAAAACAACGCCATTGTTATTTTTCAAGTGAGCACTCATTTCTATTTTAACAAATGTGTGTGCTGTCCATGGAAAAAAGTGAATGTCCCCAGAGTGAAGCGTTTGGGCTAAAATGAGAAATATTTCAATCTGTGCATGCTGACGTCCTGCCTTATCAGAGATAGCATGTTAAGCACCATGAGCAAAATTCCTCACCTCCCCAAGGAAAGAAACTGTAGCACGTGGCACAGGATCCAACCTTTGGACCCAAAAGGGAACACAGGAGCTCTAGAAGTCTGAACTACAGCTTTCTTGAGAAGCGGTGGAATTTAACTTAACCATTTCAGATTTCATCCATAATTTCTTAGTACATGAATATTAGCCCAAAATACTTTTTTATGGTAATAAAGTTCAAATTTCTTTCACCTTGAGTAAAGGCTGAAGTACTTCTTGGACAAACGACAAGGACATTCCAATTTTTTCAGTGATGGGTGTGAAAGTATAAAAGGAGATGAGAAGAGGGGGGCACACATGCGGGGGAGAGGAGAAGGCAGAAAGACAGAAACAAAGCGTTAAATAATACTATTAATTTTGCAAGTGTTTTAAAGTGCTAATTAATTTTATCTCAATGCATTTTGGAGGAAAAGAACTGCTGCTGATGTTTTTCCTGTCACGTATGGACCACACACAACCCCAGCCCCATACAGAGGCAGAGGCTCCAACTGGACATGAGAGAGGACTGACGTGGGGAGCACACAGACCTCCACAAAGGGGATGCGCATCTCAGTCATTCCCTTCATAATCATGGTCACAGCATGTGGGAACGGTGTCTGGTCATCACTCAGCGCATTCAACTCCAAGCCAAAGGCTACCTGAGGAGAGGGAAAGAAAAAGGGAGCCACTTCCTAATCCTCCTGGCTCAGCATGGCTGGGATGAAACAGCAGGATTGCCTCATGCTGACTGTCTTTTACCAGAAAAATGCCTCAGGGTAGGTTCTGCCCTGCAGGAGCCTGGGAGGGAAGGGTGATAGCTATATTAGGCTTCCTCCTTATTTGGGGGAATTAAAATTACTCTCAATTCATGTTTCACATAAAGAAAGGAAGAGCTGGTGTCAGGCAGACTTCATGCTGACATATATTAACACAACACGCAACAAATAGCAGTGTGCCTCTTTTGTCTGGAGGGAGGGGAGTCACGAGGCTGTAAGGGTTTTTGCGAAGGGCCCCCTGTGCAGCATGCTGCTGGCCACACTTACACGACATAAACCCTTCTCTAACTGCCCCTTCCTATGTCTCAGTCTGAATGGAAGTACCTCATCTACTGCCTCAATTCTTCGGGCCTTTCTGGGTAGAGATCTGTTTCCCTGGCTCCAGCTCCTGATCCTGTTACTGCCATTCCTTCCTGCTAATTGCGAAGGAAGCAAGAAAGCAGACAGCTGGTACCTTTGCAATGACATCCAAAGTCACCCGGCTCATCATCGTCAGCATGCTAAACTCTTTCTTTCCATCTGCCTTTTCCTCTAGCTTCTCCATCAGCTCCTCTGCTTTTTCATTAAAAGTTTCCATCAGGCCAATCAGGTAGCTGAACAATTAATAAAGATGAGTGATGGGGGCTCTGCGGAGGACATCTTTGCTCAGGCAAAATTATCTTATTGTTTTCCACAGAAAATTATAAAGAATTTATTTTAATTTATATTGTTTTAATTGTATTTATTATATTATTATATTTGATTATATTATTGTTTTAATTTATATTGTTTTAACCTTAAATTTATAACAAATTTGCCTTACTACTTTAAAAAAACAAACATAAAATGAGCTAAATTCCTCTTGTAGCAGCCCAGCTCTATCCTACCACGTAAACAACAGCAGCCATGGCAAAGGGCTTTGGCCTGGGCATGTCGAGGCAGATGGACAAATCTTCAGACCCTAAATGCAATGTGTCTACTTCATACAGGCACTCACAAGCAAACCAGACCAAGCCCCAACGTATTAATCAAGCTCTGTCTCCCACAGGGAGTCACTCAGACAGGTGAATGATTAGGCTTGCTCACTTCACATAGCTGAGGTCTGTTTTCAAATGGGATAAAGCAGCCATCACTGCATTCCTGGGACCTTCCTGCCATCACTGAGTTTGTATGGGTGTCACTCCCACAGGAAAAATCCGGTCCCATTGTACTTGTCAAGGGAACGATGTGTTACAGTCAATGTAAAATACAATTTTGAGAATAAATGGGTTTTCTTTTTCTAAACATCAAAAAATGGATTAACAACAGTGAGACTCATGAAAATACAGTAGAAACAACAGATCGATCACCCCAGAAATGTTTGCCTTACGTTCGGCTGAAAGCTGGATCCATCACCTTCCGCTGCTTGTGCCAATGCTCGTAGTTGCGATCAGTTACCAAGCCATTCCCCAGAAATCTAGCATTTAGGAAACCAAGGGAAGGAACAGTTATCAGAAGGGGAGGCAGCCCAAGCCTGCCAAGTCACAAAGAGAACTCTTCCACATCTACTTTCTTCTATTTTTCCTGTGTGCAGAGTACATTGTTGCTGCAAGTACACAATCCTTTCATCGTTGTGGACAACAACGGAATTGCAGCTATGTTTTGCCTGGTATGTGCGGACTGCTGAGTGCAACAGGGGATGCTGGCTCATTACACAGGTTTCCCAAAACAACTGTTGTGCAAATAATTAACATAATAACTGAATTATTCTGTTTTCAGAAGCATCAAGATAACAGAAAACTCCCCTTTTCTACCATTTTGCTTAGGAGCTGGAAACTCCAGGCATTTAGAGCTCTAAAATTCAAGTGAGAAGTTATATGATGGTCTTCAGCAACCTATTCTGAAACTAACCGAACATCCACAGGGGAAAAAACGTAAGATCAAGATAAAAAATCCAACATACCCTCCTGCCTGATCAGGAAGACATTCAACTTGACACACACACATTCAGCATCATTTAGTAGATACCTGTTGCTTAAATATGTCTGGAATTAGTCATTAATCTCAATGCTAAGACAAATGGCCTGACTCAAAACGAGTGTCACTTCTGTGCCTTCATTCATCTTTCACTTATTTTCAGATCACAATGGCTTCAGATGGATTTTTCCTACCTTACACCGAACATGTTGAAGATACGACCATAGACCAGGCGATCCTTAGGGTACTGCGGTGACATCAAGAACTCCTAAAATCAAACCTCAGGTCAGTGAATGCTGAGTGCTCTCTGTTTCCCAGACAAAACATAAAAATCCACTCACACATTTGCTCTTTTCCTCCTGTAGCAACAAACTACATGAATTATTTGGTGTGCTCCGATTCCCCAGTTTCCACACTGGTAACTTGTTTTGCATGCCTGTAGCACTTTTTGCCCAGTGACCTGGAATCTCCCTCTATGATTATTACAAAGGTTTAGAGGAAGAAATCCAGCCCTGTTGTGCCTTGTTCTTTTGAGTTATTATGCTCTTGCAGATAGTCTGCTTTTCAGAAAGGGTGGATGCTTGCTCTATCTGCAGTTTAAAGGAAAGTAACAAAGTAAATCAACTGATTAAGTAAGAAAATAAATCTGGACAGCCGAGGGTGCAGGCCACCGCGCCCTTGTAACCCAGCCAGAGCCACGCTCCCCGAAGGCACAGGCTGCTGCACCTTGCTGCCCTAACCATCAGACACCACCGCTCTTTTTTGGAGGGATGGGCTGATCCCCACTGCCAATTCTGTTTTATTCTGCAGTACCTTTACTCCTTCAGGACTCAGAATCATTACTGAGACTCTGTGAAAAGCATTAAACCTTATAACTGGTCCATACTCCTCTGACCTACAGAAAGAAAAGGGAAAAAAAAGAGAATTATGGTACAAAACACCAACACCTAACAGTTCAAACCTAACAATTTCAAGGGGCCAAAGGAGCACGGACTTGAAATTACTGCAGACTTGAGTGAATAATGCTGCTAAGAGAAAGATCAATGCTTTCTTTTCTGTCTGGTAATTCTACTGACCTTCTGAAGGATGCTAAATATGTAACTCAATGCCTCTGTGCCTTGTTTTCCCAATTCGTATAACAAAAGCTACCCAAGCCTAGCTTACTGGTGTGTCTCAACTTACCACTGCAAGAAAAGATCATGTATAAGCTCCTTTTTCTCCAGCATTCTCCAAAAGATTGGCAGATGTCCAAGTAAAAAGCTGCAGAAAATGAAGTTAAGAGTGTCAGGAGGATGCCAAAACAGGGGTTTGTACGGATTGCAATGCTCAGAACTGATATTTCGGGAGGGATGGCTGTGGAAGGATGTGGGGTGAGCTCCAAGACCCTGTTGTTTTGCTGCGGTCTAATGATGCAAAGAACATTTTGGAATGACGCTAGCACTGGGTAGATGTTCTGTTTTTAAATGAAACAAACACGCTCCAGATTCTTTGCCGAGGGAAACAAGCAGGGTAAACCCAACTCCATTTCTGTGGCCCTGTTTATAGCCCTGCATGTCTGTGTGCCATTTATTCAGTATACATCCTTATTCTTGTTGCTCATCAGACGCAATATGTGTTGCTTGTGGTTTTCCTCCTGGTAAGGACAGGTAAAAATAACACAGTGATGCCAGCACCCAGCCATCACCCAGATAAGCTGGGGACCTTGGTCAACTTGGTGCCCCTGCGCAGCCAGGGGGATCGGTGCAGAGAGGCAGGACAAAGTGCTGCCTGGCTGCACACCCACGGCGGCTTTTTTCTGAGCGAGACTATGAAATGTTGAAGGAAAACTCAGAAGGATTCACTGATTCATATGGAAATCGCATAAATGAATAAAAAGGGTTAACTCTTCACATACAATAGCTGTATTCAAAAGTCAGAGATCAGTTTCTTCCTTCAGATGTGAGCAGGGAATTCCCACAGGCTTTGTGCACATCTGAAGGAAGATTTGGCCAAGCTCCTCTCCAAATCAAGCAAGCTATGCTAGAGATCTGTTTTCCATTTGAGACACAGAGAGCCATGCTATCATCCTCTTCAGTATAAACAAGCTATAGGGGAAAAAACAGGCTCTTATTTTATTTCTGTTGGAACCGGTAGGTGCTTAAAATAACAAGCACTCAACAAAGTTACCCAACATCTACAGAAACTTTTAATCCTTCCTTTGCTTGACTCCTCTGTTGTAACTGGACTCCAAAAAGACAAAAAGCTCCAAAGAAGACAGTCCTTTGTTAGCCAAAGCTCCGGGAACCACTCTATCTGCAGCGTATGAAACAAGGTCCCACTCACGGCTCCCCTTGTGTGGCTGGGGAGTTGTGACAAACTGGATGTTTTGTCCTCTGTCCCATCACTACCCAATTCAGTTAGGTGCTACAACAGGCCAAGAGCATTCATCCGCTAATGAGAAGTCACAACTCCTTGCTCTTACTGCATGCCATGAAAAAACTAAGCAAGGGCTTGGTTTGGGTTATATAATTAAGTGACATTACCATCTGAAAACATGCATTTACAAAGAAATCCTTTTTTCCATTTCTTACTATTAGATCTCCAATAAGAAGCAAACCTTTGAAGAGACAACCTTATGTCTTTAAAGGGGAGCCATTCACACGGCAGAAACGACACAAAGCCACTATGACTCGCCTTTTCAGCCTGTTGTGCACAAGCCTCATTTAGAGATGTGCTGTGTTAGTCCGAATAAAATGCATCAGCCCAGGAAATCAAGGGTGTTAACATAATCTTGTCATCACGCAGCCATAAAAGCTGAGACAAAGTCTGAGGTTTTGATAAGATCCTCCTGCACTTCGTCCTAAAACAAGGCTTTCTTAAGTTTTTATTAAATGTAAGAGACGAGAATGAAGGGAAAGTCGTGTGGGATGCAGTAACACCGTGAAAAGATGCAGGCTGTGGACTGAGTGGCTGGGAGCAACTTTGCCAACAAGAGACCTGGGTTCGGTCCTGGCAGCTGGATGCCAGCCAGCCTTTCTGCAGCCTCGTCTGAGAAGTGTTTACATTTGGCTGAATCCCATTTTAGCACCGTGAGATCGTGGAGTCATTTGGGTTGGCAAGGACCTCTGGAGGCGACCGGTCCAGTCCCTGGCTGGAGGCCAGAGCTGCATGACTTTGCTCAGGGACTCATCCAGCCACTCGTGCCAGCGTTTGAGCACAGGAGGGTGAGGTTGTTTTGCCTCACACCTCCAAGAAGACTCTGGCCCCATCTCCTCACAACCACCTGTGCACTGGGGAGGTTACATCAGCACCCTGTGCCACCTTTTTTTACAAATTACTTACCAGAGCTGGAGGTATTTGATCGTTCCTACCGAGGATATTTAGGAACGGAAGTGTTTGTGCCACATGTACTGAAATGGGGGTTTTGGACAGTCGCTGACAATTTATACTTCTGAAAAGCTATCAAGTACTGTGGGCTCACAGGACAGACAAGCTTGCACATAGAGACGTCAGTACTAGAAACCTTCCTGTGGAGGATCTGAGGCTGATGGCCATGATCACACCTCAAATCCTGGAGAAGGGGCAGAAAGGCTGCCACAGGGTTACTGCCATTAGGTTAGGGCGTGACTTCACACCTCAAAATGCACCTCAGGACAAGCAGGTTCAGGCACGGCAGGATCCACCACAGCCCAAAGCATCGCATCTGGCCCTGATGACACAAGTAGGCTGAAAACTGGGGATAAGGCCCTGTGGGACTGCTTGTGTCCGAGAGCGCTGGTGGGGTGTCTCCCGGTGTCACGCTGTCAGGACACCTGCACCCAGAGGTGCGGCTAAGGGGACGCCCGGGTGCCGTGAACCCAGTGACGGGAACCCAGATGGGTGATGCCGGCCCCGAGCCCCCCCGGCCGGCCTCACCCCCCGCCCCCCGGCGGGGCTCCTCGCCTCTCTCCTGCCCCCGCAGGGACACCGGGACAACACGGGGACACGGGGACGACACAGGGGCGCCCACCCGGCTCCTGAGCCCTTACCTCTCGCGGGGGGCGCCGGGGATGTGGTCATACTTGGCGTGGACGTGCCTCACGTAGCAGCAGTAGAGCCCGGCCGCCAGCAGCAGCAGCAGCAGCAGGAGCAGCGCCACGGCCGCCAGCCCGCCCAGCGCCGCCATGCCCGCGGCGGCGCCTCCCAGCGCCGGGTGCCCGGCTGAGGGCGGGCGGGGCGAGCCGCGGGGACACGGGCGGCAGGCCGCGGCCTGGCTCGGGGGGGGTGGCCCCGGGAGTGCGTGGTGAAATCGTGTAATTAGTGCGACTGTGCAGCTGTAATAGTGCTAACGCTTCCTCCCAGCTCGGCACAGGTGTTGGAATCGGGACGAAGTGCAAAGGAGGTGACTGCAAGGGTCTGGGAACCCATCGGTGCTCTGGAGGTGATGAACAGAAACAAACAGCACACCGAGCCCACATCTAGCCCTGCTGCCTGCCCCCGGGGGTCCCCCTCACTGCTGGCCCTGTGGGGACAGGAGCAGGACACCCCACTGCCTGCGTACCCCTGGCTGACAGGCAGGCACACCAACCGCCTGTCACTAAAGGACGTCCCCATTCTCATGCTCCTTTCTCACATACACCTTACGCAGCCTGCCAGAGGCAGGATGCTCAGCTAGCTGGATTTTTACCATGTCTTCTTCTATTTTGCTGCCCGTGGGTCTCTGGCACGTTTCTCAGCAGGAATTTTTATCCCTCCTTTTTCCAGTGTGGTGCCTTTCCCGAGGCGTCCTGCAGCATCTCCCACAGGGCCGTACCTCTCCGCAGTACGAGGGAGAGGATATAAGTCATGGCACACCTCACTTGGCTTCATCTGATGCAGCAGATCTGCCAGGCACCCCCAAAGGTCAGCTCACTTAGGTTTTCAAAAGCAATGGCTGTGCAAAAAGGCCATGATCTGCTGTTTTTCCTTGGTTTTCCAGTGTCATTTCTACCCGTGCATGAGATTAGCTGATCAGAGATAGCAGAGAAGTGCTGTCAAAGCAACAACAGCACATGCTGGTGTGAGAGATTTTAATCTTTATTTCATTTTTGTTTCACAATGTAAAAAGAAATTGCCACAGAATCGTAGATCACAAAAAAAAGCTTGAAAACCAGGCAGATAAAATAAATTGGACTGGCTTTGTGATGCGAATGAGGCCAAGGAGAGGTCTGGTATGGCAGGTGTCAGAAGATGACAGATATCCTGCCGAAGTCACCAGGAAGCAGCACTTCTCAAGGCAGACATGGCCAAAACCTCCCTGCATTTCGGTTCCTAGGCCTGGAGTTGGGTGGCATCAGTGCAGCAGGTCCCTGGGGAGACAGATGGGCCAGCTCAGGCAGGACTAGTAATAAACGCGTGGAAGCCAGGCAGGAGCTCCCGGGCTTTCTCCAACCGCTGAGCCCCCAGCTCTAGCCTGCAGGCACCAGGGCTGCTCCGTGGGCACGCCAGCGCTCTTCTGGCCTGGCATTGCATAGCACAGGTAATGAGTTAGGTGGTAATACAGCATCAAAACCTCCAAGAGCCACCAGGTCTTGGCAGTGCTCAAATGGTACAAAATGCTAGAAACCACAGTCACAGCTGTCAGTACGCAAGAAGGCTGTATTTTGTTTTAACATTGTTTGGATTTCTGTTAAATTTAATCTTAACATTGATTTTTCTTGAGTCAGTACTTCTTTCTTTGCTTTGAAGTAACTGCAACAACCCTGGAATGATTTTCCCTTGTGTTCTGAGCACACATTTCCACTTTATTTTTTTTTTTTCTTTTTTAATCCGGAAATAGTCTAGTTGGTATATTCTCAAAGACCAACACTATTATCTAACTACTGTTTCAATTTATCTTACTTGAAAGTAGATCTTATTTCCTGTCAAGGTTGCGGTGTTATAACCTCTTGTTTTCATGGAAAAATAAAAAAAAATAAAACAAAAAAGAAGCTAACATTCCTTCCCATTGGGTCAGGCAATATACATCATGATCTCAGGATGTGAATACCAATCACTGGGGAAGATATAGCTAATCACAAGAATAGCATCACCCCAAGAAGGTGCTAAGAAACTAAAGCTAGGTAATGAAACCCCATCTTTAAAGCCACTCAGTGAGCTTCCTGATAAAGTATTGATTTTCTGAGTTTCATTGATGATTTTTTTTTTTGAGTTATTCAGGAATAGATTGTAATTATCTGTAGTGTTCATTCATTTGAAATCACTCTCAAATACTTCAGATGGAAAATTCCTGCTTGTACCTTGTGTGCAAGCAGCTTGCGGGGCGTATTTAATGGGTGATTAAATGTTTGGTGTTTTTTATGTTTTGATGGGATAGAGAGGCCATGCAATATAGTTCTCATCCCTGATTACAACAAGCAAGTTAACAAGCTTTCATAAAAACTTTTGCTTGTATTCTAACATGCTTTACATACCCTGGAGCGAGGGACGTGATACAAAGGCACTGCGCTGTTGGGTTTGCCCTCTGCCTGGGACCCCCATGCTGCACCAAGCAGGAGCAGCGCCTGGGCCCGCTGCCTTTGCCCGTCTGTCACTTTCCTGCTGGGGACTGAACTGCCATCGCGTGGACATTTTGCCAACTTGCACCTTCCCAGAAACACAAAGAGCAAGGGAGGCCCGGGAGCAGAACAGCAGAGCATAAAGCTGGGAACCGACGGCTAAGTGGTGTGAAGTTACAAGGTGAATTTGAAACATCAGTCGTACCTAGGATTCGTGCAAACTCCTCTTCTCTTTTAATTGTCTTTTCCTAGACATTAGGCTAGGAAACGTTTACTGTTTTCTCTCGAGAGGTCCAGCACTGTACAGGCTGCCAGTGTGGGCAGCAAGGAGAGGGCAGAGCAGAGGCTTCGCTTGGCAATACCAAGGCTGGTATCGTGGGGCAATCTCAATTTGCCAATAAATACATCTCTAAATAAAGAGCTTTTAACTTTACTGTTAAATGCCTCCATCTGTGCCACCGGTTCAGTGCAGATGGTGATTAAAATAGTGCCACTCCTGGAGAATTTACAGTCCAGCCCAGGATCACTGGGAAATGTTTCCTGGAGCCTCCTTTATCAGCATGGCTGTAGGCAAAACAAATCATGCTTTTCAGAGCCTGACACCCAGTCTTCTCTGAGGTGCCAGATTGGGTATTCTTTCTCTCTTTCTCAACATCAGAACCTTTTTTTTTGTGAACAGTCATCCAAGCCATGCTGTCCAACAGATTACTGTCTGCTCCGCCCAGCTTTTTGAAGTGCTGATTCTTCCAAAACCCAGCTAGATGGAGCCGTTTCCTGCCCAGGTGACAAAGCACCTTAGGGCCTTGATGTCCAGGCTTTATCAGGAGAAAGCCTTTGCCTTTCCCCTCCTGCGTGGGTGCACGGAAGGAAGGTCCCTGTGGGCAGCACTGGACCTTGGCACCCTTCAAGGCCATCAGAGCCACCTCACTCAAGCAGGCAGGACAGGAAAACTCAGAAAAATCATGTGTGTTATAAGGGAACTGAGCTACTCACAGAGCTTTTGCCACAAATTAAGCTACACGGGCACCAGAGACAACTGAACCTTTGCAGAACAAACTTCGAGTGGGCTTAGGTACTCACCCAGTGTGGGCAATACAGCCCTTTGGGCAGTTTCACCCTGAGTGGCCTGCCACCCAGCTCCCATATGCTGAGCTCCACAGGACTGGAAGGGCAAATTGATCCTTCTCAGTCGATAAAATGTTCCAGCACAGAGTTAGCAAGCAATTGGTAAGACTGTCAGTGCTGAATGAAGACAGCCCAAGGACTCGGGCGTTGCCACCCCAGCTAATGTCCCTGAGGTACGAGGTACTTGATGTCAGCACTTACACCTGGCTGACCACTGAGGATTCTTTTCCTTAAAAAAGGTGTCTCCATTTACTACGTTATTGTTACGGAATGATTGCAGTTTCCATCCTAACTGCTTCTCTGACTGCATTAAAACGTTGCTGGAGGCAGCTCTACAGCTGCACCTGTGCCCCTGAGCACAGTCTAGACATGAGAAACCTTGGGAAAGTCATGTAGAAGGCAGCAAGGTATGGACACGTGGGCTTGGAGTCTTATTTAACAGAGAAAAATGTGAATTCTTAGGACTTAAATTTGGCATGTTGCTGTTAGTTACCAAGCAATGCTTGTATCCCTTATAGAAAATACATGCTAGTGTCGGAAGTGATCTAAACAACCATACAGCTGCTAACAGCTTCAAGTACCGACTGGCAAGATGTGGGGAGAGGCTGTTAGGGGAGGTAAAGGAAGGAGAACGCCCCTGGCAGCATGTGAGGTGGGCTCCCCAGGCTCACTTCCACACCTGGCCGCAGCTGCTGGCCCTCGCCGGGCACTGCTCTCCTCCCCGTGTGCTGTGCTGGAGCCAGCGCCACCCGCAGTGCTGCTGCTGCATCTTCTGGGCTTGAGTCATGGCTTCAGCACCACTTAATGACATGCCACGGGGCTTAATAGCGTAATGCACATGCCTCATGCCAAGCTCGAGTGATTTTGGCCTAAAGGTAATGTCTGCACCACGGATGGCAACGCGGTGCAGCAGTGCTTGGGCTGGCAGCAGGGTAGCGAAAGGCAACAGCTCAGCACGCTGCTCTTCTGCCTTGGAGGTGGGGAAAAAGTGGTGGCAAGGCGGCGCCTGCTCTGCTCCCACAGAGATATGATGTGCTCCCTACGTGACACAGCTCTGCTAATGCACCGCTTTTGCTTTGCAACAAGGTAAGGAAAAAAGCAGATGCTCCAGTCCCAGTCACGGAGGTGAATCAGGAGAGAAGGCCGTAAACCATGCTGCTATTTGGCAAAAGTCTGGGTTTGCCATGTAACACGTGGAGAAAAGCAGCTGCACTCTGGTAACCAGCATTATTCTGGGCTATTTTAAGACCCTTGCCTTGCATCAGCATCCAGGCTGGGATACCAGCATGTTCAAATGTAGCGGGAGGGTTCATCAGTTTATCTACAGCTCCATTCACCTGACATCCTGCTACCTAAATGCATTTTAAAATGAAGAAAAATGCTACCTGTAAGCACCCTATTAACTGGCAGCTGATATCTCAGGTATTTAAATGCAGATGCATTTCTGCGCTTTGAGTAGTACAGGCTCATTATTTAAGTACTGGGGAAGCAGACTGACAATTGGCAGGACTCAGAATAGATGTATGTTAAGCTTGGAAGAGAGCACGATGATTGGAATCATGTTCCCAGCATTGGAACAACGTACCAAGCTGTCAGGCTCAGACCCTTGCACGCGTACACGTGCACTGAGCTGGCACGCACGCACTTGAATCCTTTTCCCACTCAGTGTAGGCTAGGAGAAATGACAAGGGGGAGAAAATACATTTGCAAGCCTCCTCCCTACCTCTGCCAATAAATATTTCCGCGGTGATGCCTGTGGCACAGGGTGACTCCGGCAGTAAGCACCAGGGGGGTGCAGTCCTGCGCCTGCTGAGCCGCTGCGAGCGCTCTGCTGGATGCTGGGTGCCTTCATCGGCACCGGACCCCGAGCCACCAAGTGGCCGTCACCTGGGGTGTGGTGGCAGTCAGACCTGCAAGCAGGAGGTGGCCTTCGCTTCTGCTTGGGACATTCGCATGGGCTACAGCAGGTGCGGGGAACAAAGAGTTAAGTCAGAAACACCACGTACCTGGAATTGATGGTGAAATTCCTGCCTAATTGGTTTGTGGCAGACATCCCTGATTCATCTCAATTTTAAAGTATCTTCTGTTACTTAGGGCTCTCTTTTTTTTTTTTTTTTTTTTTTTTTTTAACCCACACGTTTTTAAGCATTACTGTGATCATGAATTTCCTTAAAATCTCACAGCTAGAGCTTGCTGAAATTTGGCTAAGGAACCAAAAGAAGTGAGAAACTCTGGAAAAGAAAGGTATCTTTGCCTTCAGTTTTCTTCCAGCCCTCTAGTCCCATCAGCTAAATAGCTGCCAACTCTTTTAATAGAATTTACAAAGGCCTCTCTTGTTTCCTGAACGTTTTGATGTGCTTGAAATTAATTTCTGCACTTTAAACAAACGCACTTGCACCTTCCCTGCAGTAGGAAAGGCCTTCGGACAGGCTGGTTCCTCACAGCATCTGGGGGTTTTACAGTGAAGAGAAGTATTATGCAAAAGGCATTTTATAGGTCTCTTTTCCCCTTTACCCTTAATAAGAACTAGGGAGGCAGTATTATTTTTCTGTTCATCTGCTTTTGTATAGTGAAGGTACTCTTTACTATCAAAAGCATTTAATGGATGTAGGAAAAGGTTCAGGAAAAGCCACTTAAAACAATGTTATTTACCATATGCACCCATGTTCTGGGTTTAAGAGGACACTGTCAACTTGAAAGTGGGGATTAAAACTCGTCCTATGGATTAAAACATCCTTAGGAAGAGCTTTAGATACAAGGTCTTGCTTATGGACTTTGCTGGATGCACTAGGCATTTTACACTTGTTTCATTTTGTCTTCCTCATGTTCTTGTGTGAACTGTAAGAAAAAACCTACCCCAATTACATCAGGAAAAAAATAATCAGGCAAAATCCCATCAAATGCAGAGAGACCACAAAAGATGTCAACATCTCCAATTACTACACAAGTGAAAAATGTATTTCAGACAAAATGATTTTTTTTGTTTTCATTTTTAATATTATTTCAAAAGGGGGTAAATGTTACAGGGTTATTACCCCACAACATTGCATCTTCCACAACTGTGAAAACTGAATGCAAAAATCATGTCGTTTCATGATGCTTGAGGAAGTGGAAAATTTATACAAAGTATCTTTGGGGTTAAATTGGATATCAATCCTCTTTGTGTATTGTGACCAGATTTTCTTTTCCCTTAGACTACTGTAACCTGGAGAACTCTTTTCCAGGTAGGATGCTGCAACTTCTTCTGATTTACCTGACTGTTGCTTAGACGTGGTTATCTTCAATAATCCATAGGCTGACACCAACATTAAGCATTACAAAAGAACCACTTTCCTTTAAACTACTGCATGAAAAGTTAACAAAAAAATCTACTTTTGTATTCAGCAAAGAAAGGCACTGATTTATGCATACTTAGAAACCACCACTGAGAGCTACAAACAGCAAAGCAAGGAAAACAATGCAAACACCTCCATAAGCAAAAGTGAAATACGGACGTTTGGGAACTTCTTTTTTTTGGCTAAACATTGTGAAGCATGGCTGGGCAATGTTGCATTTTGAAAGGTGAAAGGGCAAGAGAATGCATCCTTTTTCTTATGTGTAATGGTTTGGATTTGTCTGCTTGAGAAAGACCCCATACAAACCTGTTAGTTGCCCACAACACACTCGAGTCACCTCTTCATTCTACTTTTCCTTTCCCTCCACGGCAGACACATGGGGATGAAGGTGAAGAAAAACCCCAGATGACTTCAGATGCCATCCCCCGGGTAGATCACACCCTCCTCAATGCTCTCGCTGCTTTAGAGGGTCGAGCAAGAAGGGGACGTGCTCTTTGTCTCTCAGCAGCCCTCTCCAGCTCCCATCACCAGTCTGACACCTCTTCCTGGCTGCACACCACACCGGCATCCTCCTCGTGGGAGCAGTTGTGTGTACCAATCTCGGCATGGTCGCACTCCAGCAACGTCTTCTCCTGCCCCGAGCACTGGACGTCATCCAGGAGAATACGAAGCGAGCTCCCTTCCCCAAATTCCGCCTTCTTGCTTGCCCTCACCACATGGGGGAAGCCCAGCTGGCGGCACACCACAGCAGCAGCCGCAGAGCTCCAGCCATCGTCACACACCGTGCCCCATTCACCGTCAACATAGACCTCCACCCGGCCCCAGCTCCGTCCACGGCCACGGTGGTCCATCAGCCGCACGGCGCCATTGCGGGGTTTCTTCTTCCTGCGCTGTCCCTTCCTTTCCCCCTTCCGGGGCTTGGGGACCCTGGGGCTTGGTGCTGGGGTGGGGATCAGTATCCTGCTGTTGTTCACTGGGAGCACTGGGATTTGGTCCACCCGGTCCAGGGCTGGCATGTGGGATGTTGCAGGGTCTGGCCAGCCTCTGCCCGGGGCCTTGGTTGTGGTCCTCAGCCGGGGACGTGGCGTTGGTGTTTTCACAATGAGTTCTGTTGAGAAATAACCGAGGAAATTATCGGTCTGACATTCGGAAGGTACTGCTTAAGGACAATGATACAAATACAGCGCTGATTTTTGACTGATTTAACTCCTCTCTTGGAATTTGCTTACTTGGTCCTGTTGAGAAGCAAAAACGTTCCCTGTAAGCCAGTATTTCATCAGCTAGAAACGCCTGCTGCTTTTAGTTAGCAGAGATGACTGCACGGCTTAATGCCAATAAATAAGACTCTTCCAAGAAGGAAACATTACCCAATTTCCAAGCAGTCTATTGGCAAAACTTCAGGATGGACATTAAAGGGTCAGCGCTGGAGTTTCACAGCCAGAAGAGGAGTTCCCCACCGGACCCTTCTCCCCTGCTGAAAGCGCTGTAGAGAGACACACTGTTCCTGCTACTCTCCTCATTACTAATGACGGGATCATTACAAGACCGAGCGCTCCAGCCTCCCCACTGTGCCAGATGCTTTATTCAAGGGGCTGAAATCGCGAACATTCAAAATCAATTCTCTCTGGTAACTGCAATGTGCAAAAAGAAGGGAGTTGCCAGGACAACACATAAAACAGGATTTGGGGTTGTTTTTTTTTCTTCCTTAGGAAAAAAGATCCTTGAACTCCAAAGAGCTGAAAATTCTTTACTGTCACAGTTTCCAGGCGTAACTGGACTTGCTTATTCACATATGCTCTATTTTTAGCTTAAAATAAGTTCTAGCTTGTCAGAAGGAAGCAATTCAGAATTATTTGGAACAATAATCAATTGCGCTCTGACAGTGTCCATACATCTGCAAAGACACCACAACATTTGGGTTATTTCCTAGATTTATCTATTCTCATTCATCATTTGTTTTGTAGAAGAGACAGGGAAAAATACAGTTGTCTTTTCCATGCTTAATATCCATTGCTCTCAAAAGACAAACCCATTAAGTGGTTCGGTTTTTGAAAGAGCCTCCCAAATAATGCTGTTTGGAGAAAAATGGTATTTCTAGTGTGAAAAGTTTTGCCTTCTCTGGAAGCTGAGGTTCTGAATGCAAGAAGTAAATGTGAAAGCCTTACCTGTGCACACCTCAGGTGCTGGAACCTGATCTGGAAAAGCACTCACAAATTCCAGAGCTCATAGAATGGTATGTGGGACTGCACAAGCGGTCACCTGGGAGCGCTTTTCACCTCAATCAATCAAGTTGTTATTTCATGTTACTCTTCAGCGGGCTGTTTATTAAATACACTTACAACAAATGCATTCTTCCAGCTAATGCAAGCCGCATGCTTTGCTTATTCTGTCACATTCACACTAAACACTAACCAAACAGCAACATATTTACAGCTCTACCTCCTTGTTTTCATGCTTCTGAATCAAATTTTTCATGCTTGGTTTTCACCTGAATGTGAATTCAGTTCTTGAAATGCTTAGCGGAATCTCTCCCACTGCTTCTACATTACAATGTGATGAAAACTAGCTTTTAAACAAAATCAAAAAGATTTAGTTCTATGTATAGTTTAAAAACCTGAACTTTGGACTTGCACAGAGAATAAAGCTTACGAAGAAAGAGACAAAGCTGGCTGAACATGAAAAAAGTTAATAATGCTTGGAAACTGCATTCACAGCTTGCAAAGGAAAATGTTTCTACAGAGGTGCTGAGTGCTTGGGCATGTCAACAGTTAATAATTACCCTTAGATCTTGTTCCACCCTAAAGACTCAATCTTAAAAGGTGATGAGTGCCCTCATTCCTTTGTGAAGTCAAAGCTGTACAACTCATCAATGATTCAAATGCAGTGTAATGCGATTAATGTAATTAAAAATTAAATAAGAGCAGCCTGACATTAGAGTTCCTACAGTAACACTAGCGTCATTACAAAGTTGTTAGAGAACTGGCTACGTACTTACACGTGTAAACAAAATGCAAAGAGGAAAAGAAATGTAATGCTGCCTAATCTAATTTTAAGAACTTAATGGTGTATTTAATTCTTTGCATTTAACACGGCATTTGGTTTGCTGCAGCTTCATCTGCATCTTTGACTACTCCACTTTTAGCAGCACAATACTTCATTCAGCATGAAGCAATCACAAAGCCCTGGAGGGTTTGGATAAGCCAAAAGTTCACCTGAATGGCTGATCACTGAGTCTTTTGTGAGCATTTTCTCATCACATATTCTCTCTCCTACAACTAACAATGACTCAAACCTCGTCTTGCTCAATGAGCTATTTCCCAACCCTTTAGCCATCATATCCTTCATCTCCTGAAGTGTTCCTCACTTCCTGAAGGCACTGCAAAAATCATTTATCGCTGAAAAGTGCCACAGAGCACCGGGTCTTGGTACAGAAACAGTCATGGGGAAAGCGAGTTGTTGGTAATGAAACAGTTATTATGCAGCACAGAAAAGGGTAAATGTACAAGGGCAACCGCTGCAGAGATTTCACATGGCTCGGAGAGGGGAAATACCTCCTGCCTTATGCCTTATTTGAACCTACTCCTCGGATTCAAACCAGCTGGCAAGAATTAATTTTGAGGCTACTCTGAAGCCTGCAGTTCTGGGTGGTCTCCACGCATAGGGAGAGTGCAACCTTCGAGTTTATATTTACTGCCAGCTAACACACACCCATAATAACCAGCAACAATGACACTTACTCTCTTTTGGCACAAACTTTATGAGCTTGCTTTTTACTTTCACTGGCACAGGCTCAACTCGGCATTTTCCTGGTGGTGCTCTCCTGTGAAAAAAGGGACACATACGGCGTACAATTAATTCCTTTCCAGTGGCATCATGAGCCTTTGCTTCCCATTGTTTTTCAATGAATGTAATGCTCACTGGAAAAAAAATCTGTTTAAATGATCCAAGAAATCTCTTACAGTAGAAAACATAATTAAACAATCACATATCTCCATTGATCAAAGTCCAAATATTCACAAGTCAATGGAGTCCTCTGGCTGTGTTTTCACTTGCCATTGCTGAATCCATTAAGGAAATAAAACATTGGCAGGTCCCAGCAATCCAGAAAGAGATTAATCAGACTGAAACTAGAAATCACAAAACTAGACAGCGTATGTTGAACATCTGATACAAAGGTCATACTAACACAAGTTTTCCGGCTGTCTTTAGAGAAGCGAAATAACAGACTATTATTCATACACAAAGCCAAAACAAAATACTTTCCTTTTTATCACAGTCACTACAAACGTGGAAAGCAGCCAGGTGGAGAATAAAGAGGTCTGTGATTTGTCACTGCTGATGACTTGCCATTTTAGTAGTACCAAAAATGCATTAGTTTCAAACAAGAACTCGAAGCGTCTCCTACAGAGGCTTTCTCTTAGAACCACACATTATTTTGACACAGATCTGTTTGCCATGGAATTACAGCTCACTTCTGAGAAGTTACATCCAATTTGTAATCACTTTTTCCTATGAAGGTTGCTTCTTAATCTGCAGCTTCTTCAGAGGTTTTCAAACTGGTTCAAAAATGCAT
Organism: Oxyura jamaicensis; assembly: GCF_011077185.1. Classification (NCBI taxonomy): domain Eukaryota; kingdom Metazoa; phylum Chordata; class Aves; order Anseriformes; family Anatidae; genus Oxyura; species Oxyura jamaicensis. Next base: position 42,098,127 of record NC_048897.1, on the reverse strand, counting down.
GATGCATGTGTTTGGAGGATATAACTCCTTTGTAATTAGGATTGTTTCCATTTGCATTTCTGTGGAAGACAAACAGTTCTTGGTAGTGCCACAGGGATATTATATTCCTACTTTTATGAATTTCCCTGTGAATTCTTTCTTATTCATATTGCTACAGCCTACAGCCTAAAGAAACTTTTTAAAATTGAACTTGTGACTGTCTTTTGATTTCTGCTTTTTTATTTTTGCAAAGGTTGTGTAATACAAGCCTCTTAATACACAGTTTACAGGAACTATTCCACTGTGTTAGCTAATGGAAAATGCTCCTGACAGAGGACAAGTCAGAGGAAAACAGGCAGCAGCACTGGGGTCTGTTTCAGTTTGGGGTCCCTTTCCAACATAAAAATAGAACAGTGGTTTGGTTCAAGAGAATGCTCAGCTAAAGTTGTAAATTTAATTCATTTGAAAAAAAATAAAAATAAAAATAAAAATAAAAGCAAAGTCTTACGAAGTCCCATCCTACATGTCTAGCTAAAAATATTCTGGGGTTTAGCCAACAATAGTAATGTTTTAAAAACACCAACTTGGAAAAAACAGCTATAAGTCTTCCCATAAAACACTGCTCTTCCCTGTCTTGCCCAGTCTCAGACACAAGCCCATGGGGTCCCAAAGGTGTGACACTGGCCCGACTTCCTTGTCCAAGCCATTTTCCCTCCTAAAACACACAACAAAGACGGTACTTTTTTTCCTTTTTGTTGTCCTTCTGCTTTGTCTGAGCGTGAACAGCAGGGTCAGCTCTGGCTGCCTGGGCACAGGGCACCTGGATGCACAGCACCAAGGTCAGGCTTTGCAGCAAGAGCATCCCTTACCTGGAGGTGTCCACCACTTTGTACACCACTCCATGGGGAGCCGTGGCGCTCGGTACGCCAGTAGACATGAAGTAAAGTTCCCCTAGGAAAAAGAACACACGCGGCCATGAAAACTCTCCGTGGAGCTTCTGTCCTGCACAGCACAAAGGCACTCAGCATCACAGGCCATAGAGAGTCAAGAAGTGATGAGACAGACAGAGGCCCGGCTACCAGAGCAAACAGTGCAGCTTTGCACTTTGGATTGTAATGAGTGTTCGTCTGCATTCCAGTGTCAAAAAATACACTTGGTGAGATGAAACTTTTACATATTGCCTTGAAACATATCCGAAGGGGGGGCAAAGAAAGCTGGGGAAGGACTCTTTATCAGGGATTTTAGTGATGGCACAAAGGGTAATGGCTTTTAACTTAAAATGGAGTAGGTTTAGATATAAAGAAATTCTTTACTGTGAGGGTGGTGAGGCCCTGGCACAGGCTGCCCGGAGAAGCTGTGGATGCCCCATCCCTGGAGGTGTTCAAGGCCAGGCTGGATGGGGCTTTGGGCAGCCTGGTCTGGTGGGAGGTGTCCCTGCCCATGGCAGGGGAGTTGGAACTGGTGATCTTTAATGTCCCTTCCAACCCAAACCATTCTATGATTCTATGAAACATTATTTTGACAAATTTGCACTGTATGTTCAGTGGAAAAATGTTTAGTGTGTCCTTTAACTACACTAATGTAAAACAGTCAAACCCTGAATTCCTTCTTTTGAAACAAAATGAAAGGAAACTAAGACTGTTCACACTCCTTTCTGCCTTTTTCAATGAAGCACTCCTTTGGGGTGAATTACAGGAGAACAAGATTTTGTTTTTGCTTTCACACAAAATGAAATGTATCTCACAAGAAAGGCATTTGGATTTGTGACAGCTCTGTCAAGCTGCATGGGTAGGGCTCGACCTTCAGCCAAACAATTTCCATCACCATTTCTTTGACGTATTTTCTCTTAACTGCATTTCCATCCCTCTCCTCCCACCGTGCAGCAGGGGCCAGGACAAGCAGTCCACTCCAACACTCTCCTTCCACATCCCAAATTTCTCTTCTGGAAATTACCAAACAGAAATACGGATGTGGGGTCCCTGAAGCACACAGGCTGTCACATGTGCACCCCACAGACACAGCATGGTACCTAGGGTGTCCCTGCCGTGCTCAGCTGCCAGGGGATGGGGCTGTTGCCTTGCCAGTGGGTGTGCAATGAGCCAAAAATACAGGTGTCCCCACCACATCAATATATCCACTGCTCCGGCTGGATTAACATTCATCAGTACAAAAGCCTCAAAAATAAACATTTCTGTGAAGAAAAGCTTCCTAAAATAAACTGTGTGGTAAACCTGTAAAACCAGGCTGCCTGCACACCAAAGACGTGTTCACTGCAGGGAAAAAAAAAACTCACTCAACTGTTATTGACAAATTCCTTTCCATTATAACAAAACAAGCACAAGGCAAAACGACCTCTGAGAACAGACTCCAGCCAAATTTCCACCTGGCTCTAAAATACTCATTTAAGCCATGTCATTCTGATTTTAGGGTGAGATATTCTTCTCATCACAGCACTGCAAAACAGCTGTATCTTCTGTGAGCACTGGCAATTAAAGAAAAGAGATGCAAAAAGACTGCAAAAAGACTGCAAAAAGACAAAATTCCAAATTCAAATTTTTCAGCTAATGCTGAATTTGGATGGTTTTTATTTCCATTGTAAAACAGGAAAGCACAATGCATATGATTCCCCAACATCCACATGGGGAATGATCTGCACAACTGTATTGGAAAAACAGACATTCAAGAACTGGGCTACAGCACCAACTCTGCATATCCCAGTCACACCTGAAGGTACTTAGCAATAGAGCTTTCACTGCAGGGCTCATTCTCTCCCTGTCAGCCTGTCTGTCCACAGCCAGGAGCTGCACGCTCTGCCTTGTCCATCTCCAGTGCTCAGTAATTAACCATGTTGCTGTACTAAGGTAACAACCACCAGGTTTCATCCCAGGACTGGATTCTCAATGCCAGTTGAGAATTAAAACTTCCTTTTAAAAATTACACTTTGCATAAATACACTGACTTTAGCATTAAGTATCTTGCATGCCACTGTATTGCATTTGAAATACAAAGTAAATATTTGAAAAATGTAAAGGTTGGACATGGTGCTTAGTGATGTGGCTTGGTGGGTGATACTGGTGGTAGGGGGATGGTTGGACCAGGTGATCTTGGAGGTCTTTTCCAACCTTAATGATTTTGTGATTCTATGATTTTTCAGTTCACAGCAGCTCCCTCCTGGAATGCAAAATGTCTGTGTAAAGCTCCGCTGAGACTACATCTGCCAGTCCTATGTAGAGCAAAATCCCAACTGACACTAAGAAAATATGCTCCTAAGCAGCTCTTTGCAGGTGCCTCATTTGAGATGTAACACAGAGCTTTCATTCTGTTTCACTTTGCGAGGCGCAAATATTCCAGGTCAGAATGAGCAAATTCCTAATTATCGCCCATTATATCTGCCTTCCTGCATCCATCAATGGACCGCCTCCCTGGCCTCTTCTCAGGTGTTTCACTCCAAAGAGAAACCGTAAGCATGTCATTCAGTGACATAAGTTAAATGTTTACCTGCTTCATCTTCAGCAAAAGAGATGATGTACTGATAATAGTTATTGATAAGCCCAGGGAACATGCAGGTTTGCCCCGTTCCCATGCAGATTTCACTGTACTGCCACTCTCTGGTGGTCCGATCCTCCTTCAAAGACATCAGGCGTCTGCAAAGAGAAAAAAAAATGAAAAACTTGCACCAAACAACCAAGAGGATGATTTATGAACGTTAATTAGGAAAACTGAAAGGATGTTTAATGCTTTCTACCCACATTAGCTACAATATGAGCTGCAGCTCCTCTGAGAAATGGAAAACAAAACAGGTACATTAAACACACCCACAACACCTTCTCTTTCAGAGGCAACACAAGCCCTTGAAAAAAGGGCAGGGGAGAATTTAAGGGATTTTAATGGATTTTTTAAAATATCTTTGGTGACTGCAAATGTTGCATCAGAGATTTTGGGGAGGGGGGAGTTGTTGCTTGGTTATGTTTGTTTTTTGTTTGGCTTCGCTGTTTTTTGTTGTTCTTGTCTGTTTGTTTTCAGGATGCATTTGCACGCTTTTTTACACTACTTTCTATATTTTAAATGAACACCGTATCGCTGCCCCTTTATTTGTACTGACACACTGTGAACCAGTGACATCAACAGCTGCTGTACAGCAATGTGGAGCAAAGGCTATATAAAACGTGCCACGTGAGCCCCCTGCCATAAGCTGCCAGGCTCTGCACACTGCTTGCAGCACGTAGCAGCGGGCCAGCAGTGCACCTGCACTCGCAAGCAGGTGTAGCACCACTGGAGGACTTTGGCTGGGGGTACAGCTCGGTGTCTGAAATATTTACTTACCCGCTCATAAAATCACCAAATATGTACAGGCCGTTCAAGTTTGGAGACTCACAACCCCGATAGACATAGCCTCCCGTAACAGATTTCCCCATTTTGTGTGGATATGCATAGATTGGAAGCACGTCATCTGTGAAAGAGAAAACATTTGTGGCTTGCCTTGTGTTGCATATGATGCAGACTGGTTGTTTCTGGAGATGTTTCTGACTAGCACAATACCACTGGGTTCACCTGAGCACCTTTAATCAAATGAACTGCTGCTGGAGATAAATTTAGTTTGATTTTCTCTTTTCTTAAACAAATTTGATAGCCCCATCTAGCTAGCTGTGCTAACAAAGGACAAACCAGCTCAGGGAGACCAGCTGGAGTCCCACCTGCAACAGGGGATGAATTTCTGATAAGCCTGAGTGCTCTCCATCAAAACCTGACCATTCATCTGAGCTCTTCTCCCTCCATAACCAGGCTCTGTTAGTGCTGCTTCTGGCCAATCTCTAATCAGCCTGCCTGAGTCTGCAGGCTGCTTTCAGACACACTGCATCTATGCAGGAGATGCCCAATGCAGCTGTGTTTCGGCAGTGAAAGGCAAAAAAAAAGAGACAGGTGACTCCAGACTGCAGGCACTGATGAAGAGATATGTCAGATGTCAGTGTGAATAGCTTGTGTTTCTCTTGAATGGGGGAGCTCAGCCTGAAAGGGCCATCAAATATTTATGGTATGGCACAGGCAAGACGTTATACTGGAGCATTTGTTGCAAAATTAAGCTAAAACACAAGACAGAGGCAAAACAGAGGGAGATGACTTGATTTTGAGGGTGCTTCCTCTTTCCCCCTTTCCCCTTTTGAAACTCCTGGTGACAGGTATCTCCTCGTAGGACCCACACCTCCTCTTCCTCCCAGCCTTCCTCCCTGCCCCTGTGTTGGAAGCCTCAAGTCGCAAACCTGGCAGCTGCGCACCAGAGGCACTTCATCCAAAGCAGGTGCTTCCTACGCTTACGCTGCACTTATCACCGTACAGGGGTTGTGGCATTTCACTGTTCTAACAAAAGGGTCTCTAAAGGCATCAGAAATTGTTCTGAATCCCCGGAGACCTCAGTAAAGCACTCACCATGAATGCTAGTGGAGGTGCTGTCACACAGAGAGTGCTAAATGGGCTCTCTGACAACTGCTTCGGCAAAGGGAGCACAAAAATCCTGCTCTGTGCTCTCAAAAGTTTTATCAAAAAAACACTTAAGTGCTCTCACTCTACTTGCAGCTACGTTAATAAATGGAAGGAAGTGCAAGAACATCACAGAGCACATAAAAGCGTAAAAATCAGAATCTCAGCACAAACCAGTGCCAGCCCTGTGGCCTCCCTGGATCTATGTGGAGATGCCCCAGCACACGACGTGGTCCAGGCCAGACTTTGTCACACGATACACTGACCTCACACACGCACCAGAATTTAGCCAGCCAGCCAATACCTCAAACCCAAATTTGAAAACTAAAAAAGAAATTAAAGTTTTCCTTTTTGGCATAGCTAAAAGGAATCCAAACACAATGTACGTCCAGTTACCTGCAAAGCAGGCAGTGCACATAGTGTTTGGCCAGCTTACTGAATGTATTTTGTTCTTTTTTTCAATTAGGTCACCACTCGTGAGTTATGGAGAAAACCACAATTTCTCCAAATTTTCTTTGCTTCTGCAGGAAAGCTTATTTTATGTGGAAAAGATGAAATTGTCACCCAGTATCACAGAAACACTAGGATATTTGACTAACTATACATATTGCCCAGAAAAACAGCTAGCACGTTTCATTTTTCTCCTAAATAAAAAAATGGCAACACTTGGACTTTCAGTATTTATCCGTAAGTCAGCTCCATTCTAGATGGAGCCCATGAAGACTTACATCTCAAAAATGGACGTTTTCAACCAAGCAGTCAGGCTTCAAAGGCAGGAATTAAAACTGAAGGTGCAGAAAACTGCACAGCGTGAGATGCAGCTAATTTAGAGATAACTTATATTTACCTATTGAAGAATTGGCGCAAAGTTTTTTGTCATAGCAGCTGAATCCTTCCCTTGCCCTCCAGCCGTAATTTTTCCCTTTCTCCACGATGTCGATTTCTTCATATTTGTTCTGTCCGACATCCCCGCAGAAGAGACGCCCTTTCCCTTCCTTTGTTTGAGGTTCACCCCTGTCAAAGGAGCAGCGCCACATATTTCTCACTCCATAGGCGTAGACTTCAGGGCGAGCCTGGGGGTCATCAATAAAGGGGTTGTCTGGAGGGATTCTGTACAGAGGCCCCCGGTCATTATTGTTCACATCGATCCGCAGCACTTTGCCCAGCAGTGTTGATCTGTATTGGGAGAAGAAAATAAAGAAAGAAAGAAGGGAAATAAAACTAGACCTCAGTTTAACGGGCATTTTCATTCAGAGATGGTTTGGTTGTTTCTGTTTTGGAAAACACAAGTCTCTCCATGGGGGGTATGCATGAATATCAGTGTGGTTTTAGGGAAAAAGTAAGCCCAGGACAGAAGACACCCCAGTTTTACCTCCCCCAGTTCCTCTTCTCAACCTAAGGGCAACAGCAGAGAAACGTGGAGCACACAAAGTTTTAGGGGCTCATACTTGTTCTGGGCATTTCCAAAGGTCCCGAATGGATCCCCAGCCATGCCTCCATCTCCAGTAAATATATAGAGATAGCCGTCATCGCCGAAGAGCAGCTCTCCTCCGTTGTGATTGGAAGCAGGTTCCTCGATTTCCAGGATTATCCTAACCACAAACAGGAAGGAAGCATTACCTATTGCACGAGTCCTAGTCAAAGGGCACAGTAACATCTGCCCAGTTTGTCCTTGACACATGCAATCGGCTGCAGACCGGCTTTGATGTGTCTTCCTCCGTATCCATGTTGCTGAATCTTACTGGGGCACAACTGATTTTCCAACCTTATATGATTCCGACATATTTTCTGGATTACAGAAACAGCAATTTGTATAATAAGGAAAATCTGGGAATTACATGGCAGGGTATACTTGTAATGATACTTTTACTCTGATTCTTCCTTCCTCCTTGTTAGGCTTTTTTTTTTTTTTTTTCCTTTAGAAATGGCATCTCAGCTCAAATCAGACTGCAATCTGCAAGGGAAAGGACTCCGGTCCATCTGTGCATCTGTACAGCATTTGGCACGATCCTGACAGGCGCTTTGAAGGCGACCTAAGACTTTGCAAACATTATGCAATAGTTCAGCTGTTAAAAAGGGAAGTATCCTTAAAGGACAATTACATACACAGGACTCCACAAACTTCCAGAACTGTTAAAAGCACTACCACCAGCAGATCAGCGTCTTGACAACGCAAAGGTTACTCAAAGCAGTGCCAACAGCCTTTACCTTCATTTTAAAACCTCATCATCTCTTGCTTTTATATCTTTTGGTTGGTTTGTTTTGTTGGCATTTTGTTTTGTTTTTTATGCGCCTAGCCTGTCTTTCTTACCAAGAAAAGAGAAAAATATATGAAAGTATAAGTTTATAGAATGGTAAAGCCAGGAATACATGCAGCAGAGGTTCCCAGGTGTAATAACTGAAGCTTATTTTATTCCAGCTTCTAGAAAACACCAGTTTTCATGCCGGTCTTTTATTTTTAATATCTGCAAAAACATATGAAAATAATCACTTGCAACACCTCACCTTTAGTGAACTTTTCCCCTTTTGAAAGCACAGCTAGTTACAGCCACGACCAGACTGTAAACCGTGGGAAGGAAACCAGCCGTGTAATTATCCTGTCACCTGCTGCAAACTTTGCCACTCCTGACTGAGCACACGGGCTGCAGCCGGCAGAAGGAGCGAGGGAGGATCCCGTGTGATCAGAAATGTGGATTTCCCTCAACCTCCCAAAGAAGATGGAAAAAAAACAAAACACATTGAGCAAGAACCTGCAGGCAAGCAGGCACAATGCACACAAAGCGTCAGCCCGCAGCTCCCTGGTGGACAGCATCTACGGATGAAGTCAGTGGGAGCCGTGCCTGCACAAACACAGCAGGACCACAGATTTCTAAACAAGACAGCTCATGGGTTTTGACATCTGCAGGTTTAAGCTGCTGACTGGCCACGTCTACAGGTCCTCTTGAGGACCACGTCTACATTCTCTTTCCCTGTCATCTACGGCGCTGCTTCCACTGAATTGCTACAACTGCTTCATAAACCAGCATCCCCCTTCTGTCATCAGCCGATGAGCATTTCTGAGCTAGAATCATCCACTGCTGAGCGAGAAGAGAGCCCTAATATAGCCTGTGAAACAAAGTAAAATTCTTAAAATGAATGCTGTTCAAGGGCCTCTTCACACAGTGGTTCAGTCCTGTGGTTCTGCAACAGGTTATAAGTCCATAGGCTGCCTCCACAAACAAACCTCTAATTATCTCTGCATATTAATGTGGATCAACTGCAGGGTCAGACTCAAGCAAATAAATTTTCCCATCAAAATGCTCTCAGTAACAGCATGGTGATTTGCATTTTATTTAATTTGCTATTAAATTTGTAATGTCACAGGGTCGAGCTCTCATTCAGATAAAGAAACATGGGGACAAATTCATTGTTGGTACAGTATCACCAAGTTTGTTTCCAGCAATTTGGGAAACCTGCAGCTTTGGCATGAATTTCACTCATGCTTTGCAGAAGTCTATTTTAAAGGGTAATCAAGGTCCTCCGTACTATATGTATATATATATATATGTACTTACTATTTATATATTTATATATAAATAAGAAATAAATCAAAATTTACTAACTGTAAATAACATTCGATCAAAGTTCAGTTAATTTTTCTGACGCACTGAGCTGAGAAACATGAATGTTTTATTCCTGAGTGCTTGCAGTTCATCCATGGAGGAAATGTTTTTCCTGTCTCAGTGTGCTAGGCATGGACTTGGGCTAACTCGCCAACAACCTGAACACAAGAACAGTAAAGAGCTAAATAAGTCTTAGTCATTAATAGTCCTTAAAAATGCACAAGCTGTCTTCTGAGATCTTAAATACATAAACATGTGTACAATACCTTTCAGAACCATGGTCCAAAGTATTCATGTCACCGGGAGAAATTCTGAACTCACTGATTCGGATTCTCTCTTCATAACGAACTTCAACCGAATAGTAGACATACACTTTACCAGTAAATTTGAATTTAGGATGGAAGACAATACCTAGAAAACCTCTCTCGTCTCCTTCCCAAGGTGAGGTAAGCACGGCTTCGCTGATGTTCAGAAAGGGCTTTTCGAGCCTGGACCGATCGGGGAGGTAGGTCCACACCAGGCCGACCTGCTCAGCGATGAAGAACCTGTGGGTGCCGTCGTTGGCGTGCACCATCGCAACGGGGTTGCGCAGCCCGTTGGCCACCTCCGCGAGGCAGAGCTGCAGGCAGCCCTCTGCATCGGCCGTCACCAGCCCCAGGTTCTGGTTGAGGTTCTCGTTCGCCAGCAGGTGTGGGAAACAGTAGTCCGTGTCCTCCAAGGACAGGTAGCGGCAGAACTTCGCCATGTTGTTCTCCAGCGCGATTAACTCCGGGTCTGCCGAGAGGTAGCGGAAAATGGAGCGGCATTTTTGCCACACTTGCTGGCAATAGTCCTGGCAAAGTCCTGGTATTGTCCGCACGGGGGTGGAGGGATCCTCGGCGTCATACAAGTGAGCTGCATACGGAGAGCATTCCTAGAGGGGGAGAGAAAGAGCCTCAGGCCATTTTTGGACCAGATTTGAAACAGCTGAGCAGCAGCACTAATTGGAGAAATTTCACCTTAATTACAACATATGCTGTGGTTTATTCGGAAAATACATTAACAGAGGAAAGGATCTTAGAAAGTGGGTTTATCTCAGCATTCATGGAAATGATCTTTGATATTCCTGGAGAAAGCTAGCTCCCACGTGCAGATATTCATTTATTCCCACCGTAGCACTAACTCCCGGAAACCAGTGATGACACGTATCTTGCTACATCACTCTAGTAGACTGTACTGGGCACAAAGAGACTTTTCTCTTGGATATATACAGCCCCAATCCACAGCCCCTAGGAATGGCTGCAGCACAACCCCAATTTAGAGAGCCTTGGAGATCTACCTAAGGGCTGACCCAAGTCCATATAGTTTGTGGTATTCTCCACTACGAAATCTCCTCCAGACAGACTCGTTTTCTTTCTTTGCCACTACAACCCAGTACAACAGTCTGTAAATTACAGACTGACCAAAGTGTCTCGGTTCTGCTTTGCAAGGGTTTTTCCTTGTAATAAACATAAAATGTTTTCCAGTTTCAATGCATCTTCTCGACAGGCATCTCAGAAGTGCTCTCCAAATAATGTAACATGAGTCAGTGGAGGCTCGGTTATGTTCACAGGGTGGATAAATAACTGAGGCAAGAAATGCAGTACAAGAAACTATCCTGCCTGAATAAACTCCGCACTTTTTAAATCCTAGATGGCATTTCTTCTGAGCAAAACCAGCTTAGTTAAAACAAAACCAAAAGCTACAGGAACTGCTTAATGCAGATCACAGCACTACTCAGTATCTGAAAAGATATAGTATCCAAGATACTGAAGTATTTAAATTAGCTGATCAGTGCACACAATATTTAATTTTTATTTTCCATTACATTCCGCAATAAGCTGAGAGGCCATATAACAGATCATTAGTGTACAGTAAGCTTTCCCCCTGTAATGTCAAGCCATTCATTGCAAAATGAAGGTTATTATGCCTTCAAATGAGCAGCAATTAATGTGGTAAAAAGGAGATTACGTGTGACACAAAACACTGAAATTACATACGCAGATGGGGTAATGGCACTCAGCTCCGTTACACGAACCCAGAGGTGTGCCAGGGACAGAAAAGAGCTGTAGCATTTGCCAAGGCAGTTGTCATGACTGAAAATTTGGCCTTAGAAACACAATTTAAACAAGAGAATTGGGAGTGAGGGGTGGTCACTTCCCTTTCTACCTACACTCCAAGAGAGGAGGCACCCTGCCTGAGCACCAGGATGGGTCTGTTCCTCTGAAAACCTATTTCAAGGTGCGCAGCGAGCTCATGCCAGGCTTCAACAGCAGAATTCAGGACTGCACAGAGGTATGACTTCCCTGTCCCTTTGCCACTGCAGGTTCTTCGAGTACAAGAAGAAACACTTGTCAAAATAATTTGATTACATTTGAGAGAAACCATGAATTGTGTTCAGAAAGGGACAGAGTGTGTTGAATAATTCACAGAAAACCACTTATTAATTCAGGTATAGGCTATAAATTTTATATATAGGGAATAAATGAAAGCAGAGCGTTCTGGAGCAATCGCAGTGCCTGAACTCCCATTTTGTGCTTGTGTGGGCAGACGTGGAACCATTTGTAGCCACGTCTTGGGCTGGTGATGCACTGAGCTCATTAGAACATTTCAGTGAATCATTTTTTCCACACTGAAATACCTCACTGCTTCTGAACAAGTTTTCAACAGTCAGGTTTCTGACGTACACAGGAGACTTGCTTATCGTTTCCAGAGGCAGAAAGATTGCTTAGCAGGCACTGCTAACTTCTCCTTGCAAGCGGACTTTTGGCCACCGTTTGTTTCAGGAACACATTCAAACTTTTTTGCTTTCAGTACAATGTGAGATGAACTGAAAGTCAAACCTCTAGAAGCTCTTGTGGGAAACGGTTGTCTTTTTCTCTTCACACTTACAAAAACACAAGAGCTCCCTGAAAAATGCTAAGAGCAGGATTTCTATAAAGCCACTTTGATCCCATCTGAGCACAGCAGACTAGACTCCACTGTCTGAATTAATTTAAGATTTACACTTGCACGGCACAGAGCTGCCACTATTCTGTCTCAGGGGCATTTTCATACATACGAGGCCACTGCTGATGATAGGGTCAGACACTTTGCTCCGCACAGACTGTGATCATCCTGTTACCGTACCTGGCCACAGAACATAGCCCTGTGGAAATGTTCCCTGCGCGGGATGGCTGCCACAGAGGTTTCTAGGCCACATCCTCGGGCATCACTCTGCACCCATCGGCAGGACTGCTGACACCTGGCACATGCTACCAGCATCTCAGGACGCTGTAACCCAGCACAAGGGCACACCCGACACCGTGAGCTGGACGTAGCAAGGAGCACGCTGACACGGCCATGCGGGTGAATGCGGTCATCATGCTCGTGCACCCCTCTGAGATTCAAGGCTGTGCCTGCACCAGCGCAGCCCTCATGGGGCCTGAGCATCCCCACATGTGGCTGGTGCAGGGGCACGGGCTGACAGTGCCCTGCGTGGCTGGAGCACCCGGGCCTGGCATGCAGCCACTGGTGCGTGGCAGAAGCCCCGTGTGGCAGAACACCCTGTGAAGCCCGTACTCCTTGTGTGGCTGAAGTCCCCTGCCCAGCCCCTTGCATGGCAGAACCCCCCAGTGCAGCTGATGCTCCCCGTGTGTCCGAAGCCCCCTGCCCGTGCCGAGCATCTCCCCCTCACCTGGCAGAGCAGATCCTGCAGGTGCCCGGCGCAGGCGGCGTACGTGTGCCCGTCGAGGTGCGCGCTGAGGCGGTAGAAGCGCTGCAGCAGCGCCCGGTCTCGCTGCGGCTCGCAGCAGCCGAAGGCTCCGTAGCGGCGGCAGAAGGCGAGGCCCCGCGGCGGGCGGAACGGCGGCTTGAAGTCCAGGCACTGCGGGTGCGGCCGGGCCGGGCCCGGGCCCAGCGCCGCCGCCAGCAGCAGCGCCAGCGCCGCCCGCGCCCCGCGCGCTTCCCGCATCCCCGGGGCCGCCACCGGGGCCCCGAAGCGGCGGGGCAGCGCTCAGGAGCCTGGGCCGGCCCCCGCCGGCAGCCAGCGGCCGGCACGGCGCGGCACGGCCCGCCCCGAGGGGCAGCGCCTGCCCGGGGCTTCCCCCGGACCGGGCGGCCGCGGAGGGAGGCGGCATGGCGGGGAGGGGGGGCGCGGGCTGCGGGGTGGTGTGAAGGAGCCGGGGGTTGGGTTGGGGTTGCTTCCAGTGGCCCAAACGCGACTCGCTGAGTTTACACGGCCGGCTGGTGCGTTCGGAAGGAAGATATCCTGCCGCGGCATGGCCAGCGCTCCTGCGGCCTTCGGTGGTACAAGGCCAGGCTCGGCTTAGCTCCAGCTCGGGGTGCTCTTGTGGAGCCCCTCGGTGCGTGGCCCAGGCGATGGATGTCCCTGTGAAGATGCCCCTCGGCTCAGGACTGTGCCCGGCGTGTTGGCCACATCATCCCAACCCAGCCAACATAACACTGCCCACTGACAGCTCCCTTACCTCTCTGCTTCACGGCATACCTCTTTGACATGCTTCCTGCAAATGCTCTTCGCTGTTTATTTTTGGCATCTCGTGTCATAGATCACATTATCAACCATTACAACCAAGTCACAAGTAGATTTTTTTTTTTTTTTCACTGTTAAATGCAGCTAGCCACAGTGTACGTTGCATTTCAATATTAAGATGCAGACTGTCCATAAAAGACAAAGAATGCAGAGTTCACACTGACATGCTATTTTTGACTCCCGCTTTGAGACTAAAGAACTGCTGTACAGTGCATATGGACTGTAAAATCACTGCATGGCTTGGAACATCCTGTCAGGAGACCATATGTGTTACAGCATTTAATAAGAGTTTGTTTTTCTCTCCATATGCTTATGTAACTGCTACTGAGGTCACTAAAAACTTTGCATATGTGCAGGCAACAAGAATACCTGATGATCATACTTCAGAGTTCTCTACCTTTTTATTTTTGTCATTAAAAACAAAACAAGCAAAAACCAAACACTTTTTTCATGGATGACCTTGCTAAGCGCATTGGAAAACCAACTAGCCACTGCCCTTGAAAACTTTGCCTGCCCTTACAAAGGCCGTTACGCAATCCCGTATTTCTGTAAAAACAACAGATATAAATGAACCTCCTACTCATCCCAGATAATCTCTTATTCCCATGGATAACGCTGGCTGTTGTCTCAGAGTTTAAACATCCCATTAAAAAAATACCAAACACATCCTAACATTGATAATTAACATTGTAAGATTAATACACAAAGAAGCGATTGCAGTAACCAAACATTTTCTGTGATAATGAGATTTATCCTATAGCCTCTTGATTTGCTATTATAGCCCCTGATTAGTTTGGCATCCATGCGTTTCATTCAGAAATGAAAGGAAAGTGAAAGGCTGTGCATATTTAGCAGGGAGTTTTAGAACGATAAGAACCATAGATTTGATCATGTCACTGCAAGCTGGCATAAAATAGCTCTGGGAAGTCCTCGGCGTGCATTCCCAACACACCCCCTGGAATTCCCATGCTTTGTTGCGTACCCCAAAGTGCCACAATTCCCAGTGCTCCGTTTGTTCAGGAAGGGGCATTTTTTGGCTTTCTCCCAAGCTGGGGACCACAGAGCAATTCATCTGCAAGGCGCTGCTGAAATAGAGACCGGAGCCGCCTCACCTCAGTAATGAGCCAGTTTTCTCAAGGACAGCTGTATTTTGAATCGAATCACGAGCTGTATTTCGAATCCTATCATGAGCTGTATTTCAAGGCTTCCCAGGTAGGATCGTGGCCAGTGTTTGAGGAATGGTTGCTGTGGCAGATAGGAGTGCACACCTCTAGCCTCTTTTATCTCCAGCTCTGCCTGGAGGCTCACTGTGGGATCATTCCCAAGTTACCAGTTTTCTGCCTAGATTCTCCCGGTTGGAAAATGGCAATCTTTCACAGTGTAGTTTATTGATATTTTTAATCGCCGTTTTGTTATTCTTTATGAGTTCCCTGCTGAGCCATTGCTAAAGATGAAGCTCAGGAGTGGAACCACTGCCCTTGACCTGAGGTTCCAAATTTAAAAGATTGCCCTTGTTGTTACCTGGGAGCAGTAATGTGTGTCTGTCCTCTCTGGAGCAATTACAGAATGCATCTGGGCTTTGATTTAGGCACTGTTCACCAAGATCACAGGGTAGTTTGAGAACTGGCCACCCAGGAGGTTTCATATCAGAATAACTCATTTTTAATTTGGATAATTTGAACAATCTTTGTGCTTAATGACCCAAATAAATCGGTTGAATATTTTCGGCTGTATATCAGCCATTGAAAACATAGCAAGTTGTGTTCTTTTTTTTTTTTTTTTTTTTTTTTTTTGGCTTGTTTGATTTGTTTTTGGTTTGTTTTGTTCTGTTCTTGTTAAGGCATTGGATTACTCCTATTACCTATGAAGTCTGTTGGAGTTTTACCAATTGATTCTCAAAATCAGCAATTGTATTGATGGATGAAATTGAAGAAGCCAGGTGTGGAAATGCAGAATTTGCTTGCAAACAACACAAGACAGACAAGTGTTGATCAGTTTGGGGTACTGAACCTGCAACCCTTAAGACAATTAAAGCAACCAGTACTCGCAGATACTCTGCAGCTCAGAAAAGCAGTCTCATATCCCTCAAGCTGAGCTCCTTGAATGTGCAGTGAACAGATTTTTTCACTCGTTCTGCATACATTAGAATTTGTTAGCATTCATAGGACAGATTGCTTAGAAATGTGATTAAATTGCGTTTGATCAATGACCAGTCTTTGACCCAGAGTCTGGAAACTCCACCTTCAAGTGCAGTTTGGGTCAAAAGCGAGGAGTTTAATGCAGTGAACCTTAACAGCCAAAGGACATACTGCTGCTACCCAAGCCAACTGTGATCACTATGCCTGAAAGCATAGCAGTTGGGAATTAAACACAGAGCTATAAGTCTTTGTGGAGGAAATTAGGCTTTGCCTTCTCATTATGTGTCTGATCACTAAACCCTTCTGTTCCTCATTTGTTTTCTAAGTGTTTTGTTTTCCTTACTTGAGGAGATACTGAGAAGAGATAAATATTATGAGAACAGCAGCAAAAAGATGTGTGTGCATGTAGATAACATAGCCCCAGATCCACAGATCCACACAAACAGATGAGAACAAGGTAAAGTATTTATTTCATAGAACAGGATCTAGGCAGTTTTACAGTGGTCTGACATGAATGCTGCTTGTTCCAATGGCTTTTAGCATTCTATGTGAACAACACAAACAAAATACATCAAGTTTTTGGAAAGATGCTTAGAAGAACAGTTTCACAACACAGTCAAAACCAAACAGGCGTCTCCTCATTTAAGCTGATTTGTCAAGGAACACAGGCATGTGTTGGGCAGCAGCTGAAGCCCCGCTGACTGCACCAGGCCTTCTGACACATTTTGGTGTTAAGGCAGCACTTAATGCAAAAACCTAAGGAGCCAGCCCAGTGCAGGCAAAATCACGTGCTACATCAAGAGTACCATCAGAGGGTTCGATAAGCAGAAATCCTACTGCCTCTAGACATACAGGGAAGAGTCAGATGTGGAATTAAATGTTCTGCTGCAACATTGGAGACCTAATTTCTTCTGGTAATGGAACTATGAGTTCCTCATATCCTTTAATCCTGTTGTTATGAAGCACCTCCTACGACTTTAGCCATACCCTCCGGTGCACATTCCTATGCCCTGTGTCATATGTCATCGGAAGTGTTAGTACAGAACACCAGGACAGCCCTGCATATGGTGTAAATCAGCATAGCTCAACCACAGCTCTGTGCACGATAACCAGGATGCACACACAGACAGCACACTGCTAGAAGTTTTTCCTTTCATCCTTATGCTCATGTTGTACACAAGGAGGATGGAAATATCATCGTCTTACAGCAACCAAATAACTCCCTTGCTTCTTTTACTTCACAATTTGCTACCATAGGAATTCTAACGCAAGGGCCCTAAAGAGACCATATGGGTGGTAAGCGCTTCTTATGTGTGGCACGTACAGAAAAAACGTATTTTCTTATCAGCTTGCGCACCAGCAAATCATGCAGAAATGATTTTTAAAAATTACTACTATTTTCCCTGCAGTAACAGAAACAGAACAATAAGTAGCAACCCTTGAATGATTTCTGTCTATCCTACAGTACATGGATCTTTCCCCCCTGTTTGGTCACAAGAGGAATAATAAAGCCATTAAAATGTACATTTCTTTTCAGAAAGCATTGTATTGATTTTATGTAACATCTGAATGCTTTGTGTTATATATTACATATAACCATATAATTTGTCTGTAACAAGAAACAGACCAAGAGACTTGCTCACTGAGTTGTACAAATGAGCCTTTCCTCATCAGTGATCCAAAACATCATAAAATTGCTTGCTTTTTTAGTTTGCTCTGAGAGGTGAAAAAGCTCGCTTACAGAAGCGTGTATATTCCACGGAGAGAAAAGATGATTTTTTTTTTTTTTTTTTGTAGATAGAGCCTGTACTGAAAAGGAAAGTTCCAGTTTGAATCCATGCCTTTGTCCCTGGATCATTCAGCCCCATCAGTAGTCTGGAGATAACAACATTTTTTGATTAACAACCAAAAAAATGTAACTTTTACGGAACAAAGCAAGCAGCAGCCAACTCTGCTGTTACTCCACCCTTATTGAAGGACGTGGAGCTATAAACAGGTTGTTCAGATATTTTCTAATAGCTGAAAATAGAAGGCACAGCCAATAAAAGCAAGACGCAACTTCAAAAATTCTTCCCCCAGATAATCAGCATAGGAAGGTCTTGCAGCAAAAGAGAATAGATACAGTTCTAAAAACAGGGAGATGGGAAATTTACTAGTTCTGAAACCTTTCTGACGGAGCAACGAATGAGGTAGCACTGCCAGCTATACCAAGCCTTCAGACATGCTTTTAATAAAAGACATACCTGGGGACCAAGCGACCTTTCAGGAAGGACAAAATAGGGGGGAAAAAAAGAAGTTACATGAGTCTATGCGGACGACTTAGTGTGGTCTCTTCTGGAGGGACAGGGAGCATGGAAGTGCAGACGACACACGGCTTAGGACCCCCAGAGAATCCTAACACCAATGGGCAGCTCCTGGGTCGCTGTGTCCCTCGCATGACTGCCCCAGCACTAGCAGGCAGCTAGTAACCACATTTTCAGTGGATTTCAGTCAAGTACAGTGTCTTCATGAAATATGCAAGGAACAACAGTTTCTGCTAAGGGAATATGCATATTGTCAGTCTATTTAGAGAAGTAGGGCGTTTAAAGAAGGTCAAGGGTATCACACTCCTCCATCCAGTGATTTTGTGCCTTCTCTTTCACATTCCCTGGGCAAAACTGAGAAGAAATGATCATTTCCTTTCACAAAGCAGAGGAGGGCTTTGGCCAAGGGCTGCTATCTGCACCATGGATTATCTTCAGGCCTCTCTCTTGGTAATAGCAAGTGGTTTGGGGATTCTGTGAGCTTGGCTGGTTTACAACACAACAGTGAAAGCAAAAAGTGGCAACTGCAAGGACAGACACAAACTCTAGGTGTTGCACAGAATTGCACTGTACATTGAAAGCTGTATTTATTTAATGTTTAAATCATGAGCATTTGTATCTATTGCTGTAGCTTATGAGTGTTTAAAATAATTTACACCTTTGGCTCTTCCCTGGCCTCCCCCTTGGCCGCAGCATTTTCTGTGGGGATCTGAGGGGTGTCAGGGGCTGGAGGCCTTGGCTGGCAGGAGACAAAGCCCAGGAGCAAAGGGTTTCCCCAGCAGCACCCTGCCACCTGCCCTGGCACATGGCACGGGGCAGCAATGGTCTGACACCTTCTGATACCCACAGCCCCCGTGGCCAAGCCGTCCCTGTGAGGGGGAGGTGAAGTAAGGAGGTCTTGGACTAACTACAGCGAGTTATGTCAGAATTAGCAGCCTGAATTACACCCACAGATAACCGGGAGGTCATGGGATCACGCTGCTATTCCTGGATGCCCTTGGGGCCTGCTGCAGAAGCCCAGCCAGAGGCAAGCAGCGTCTGGTTCACTGTGCCAATATCTGGGTCAGGGGCAGAAGGAAATCCCCTCAGAGCAACGTAAGCAGTGAGCCAGGCATCGCTGCTCCTGATGCTTTGGCTGCTCATCAGCTGCAGAGGACCCAGGGCTGTTTATAAACCCAGGCCCTGTTTCATGCAGCCCAGGCAATGCTCTGTGAACAGCCACCATTTATCCCTTGACAGAACAGCTCCTCAGGGGCCCTCAGTTCTTCGCTGCCCCCACATGCTCTCGTGTGGGGAGCTAAGGAGGCGGCCTTGTAGGGTTGCTCTGAGTTCAAGGCTTGCCTTAGGGTGCTCTGGGGCGGGGTGTCTCCACAGAGCACCTGAGCAGATGGCTGGCCTGCTGGCAGTACAGGAATACTGGAGCCATGCTGAGCTTTTCTGCGTGGAGCTCCACCAGGTACAACCGCTTCTGAAAGCAGCCTTTGTAGAGGTGCCCAACAACACATAGCCCACTATTATTGGATATTTTTGGTATCTTGTGTGGCAGAGCTAAAAGACTGGATCTAAGTCAAGTATGATTTTTTTTTTTTTTTTTTTTCTGTTACACTGCTAGCCTCTTTATGCAACATGTGTATAGTGTTTTGGTCTCCTGTGGATGTAAATGCAGGTTTCACCTTGGATTATTTGCCTCAATTCTCCTTCAGTAATGTCTAAAGGCTGTTACCATGAAAGAGCTGCCATGTGAGCTGTATCAAATGATATCTTTATTAGCCTCCATTCCAGCTTGCTGGCGATGGGCAATTGCTTGTCCAGAGTGTTGTCCTCACAAGGTGGCAGCCACGGTGAGCCTTTCCCTGCTCCATGCCTCTTCGTCAAATCAAGCAGTGTTGGTGGCTGTCTTCTCTGGCAGCTCTAAGAAAAGATTTCCTGACTATCTCAGCTAAAGATCCTGTCAAGGAGCAAAATGCTGCATGCACATGTACTTCACGTCGCATGACTCCATCTCCTGGCAACCAGGGGTAAATAAAGTCAGGCGGCATTCAGAGGTCTTGGGATCATTTTTATGCTTGTCCTGCTACACGGAGCATGTGTGTCCCCTGGCTGTGAAGCAGCTTCCTAGGGACTTCAGTGCATGCTCACCAGAGGGCTTGGACACCTTCACCATGAGCCCTTCACTGGCTGGGACAGCCTGGCACAGACAGACATCTTGCTGTGACAACTGCTGTACA
Organism: Oxyura jamaicensis; assembly: GCF_011077185.1. Lineage (NCBI taxonomy): Eukaryota > Metazoa > Chordata > Aves > Anseriformes > Anatidae > Oxyura > Oxyura jamaicensis. The sequence continues at coordinate 42,077,853 of NC_048897.1, read as the reverse complement.
TCATTAGGGGTACTTGCCCCATACCTGCGTGGCTTTCACCTCTGATGCCTTAAGGAAGGTTGGTTCTGGTCGATGGATAGGGGGCACCCTGGAAGTTGAAGATCCGGATACAATTTCCTCATAACATGTCAACTGTGTATTAAAGGTGCTTGCAACGTGCAAGGCAGGATCTTGGAGTACATGGTCTAATTTCGGCACTTAGTCTTTCCTTGCCCCTGTTTCCATCAGTAAAATGGGGAGATAGTCCTTCCCTACACCACAGCACTCCAATATTTTTCCAAGCAATAAAGACACAGAATTTCTCTTTTTGATTTATCAGTTAAAATCTAATTCATTTTGGAGAAGAATATCCGATAAGACTTTAAAATACAAGCAATAATAACAAATGCTGATAATAATGAAAATATAGAAACTAGTACTACGGATGGTGGTGACGTGCAGCAGTTCACTATAACTAGGCAAAAGGCTTCTAGAAATGGAAAAATTCCTCCTTTACTCTGATGACTCTTGCCCTTTAAAAAACAGCCAGATGAGACTCTTTCTACCCACAGGGCTCTCCTGCAGTGACAGCTACATTAACCTTTGCTGACAAGCACTTCTCTTTGCTTGTAAAATCAGCTTAGTGAGTGCAAAATTCTTCCAGACTTTAAAATGGTTACTATCAAATTGAGATACGCTACATGCAAAACAAAACAACCTCATGCCTTACAATTACTCTTGTGTTGTTAGCACTGCTCTGAGATCACTTGATGTGCTAATACATGATGATGGCTGGGCATCTGTCTGTTTTGGCTAATACTGCAGAATCTATTTGAATGTAGGAGAAGTTTTTTTTGCCGCATTTGTCTCCCTGGGCATTTTTATGTGCTTATCACCACATTGTCTGCACGAGCAGCACAACAGAGGAGCAGTAATATATGCTTGGATTATTTGTCTGTTGCTTTTAGAACAATGCTCCAAAATTACATGTAAAGCCAATCCACTCCCTCATGCACATGGGCGCACATGGGCACAGTCTCTTCCTGTCGTCCTATTTCTCCATATTAATTTCACGTCCTTCTTGCTTATGAGTCTGAGCTGTCCTTTATATGCGAGAAATTCCTCCCATGCAAGCAGGGCTCTTCTGGGTTTTTGGGAGGCTCCTCCTGGCATGTCACAGCACCGAGCCTTTGAAACTGGGTCGCAGGAGCTTTTCCACCTTGTCAGAGCCAAGCTTTTTACATTGCCTCGGGCAATTTAAAAGACTTTGTAACCCCATGGACTGAATATAAACCATGCGGCAGACATGATTTTGATGCAGTCAGTAATTTCTGATTCCATAATATTTCTGTGACATTTATAATTGCTGACCGGAAATCTCCAGGACTGGGAACTTGTTATAAAATGCATGCCAGGCTCCCAGTCTACTCCAATCCATCTCAAAAATGTATCACGTCCAGGAGATTAGATCTCAGCAAGCTACAATAATATAATACTTTACTGAAAAGATAAAAAATGCTTGAAATTACCTTTTGGGTAATTGGCTAATTTTGCAGTATAAGTACAATACATTTTTATACTGTCTTTCCTTTAAGGCTCCACTGCTAATCCATGACATTTATTACAAAACTCCCACTGAGCTCAAAGACGCAAGCATGGCTTTTAAACTTGCCTTTTCACCATATTTGGTGGGTCTGGAAATGTCCAAGACAAATAAATGACTGCTAAAACATTAATGTAAAATATTGAATTGAGTGTGAGAAAGGAGAAAAAGGATGCAAAAGCATCAGGAAATGACTTAGCTGCAAGCACAAATGCAAATAAACTCAAGTTGCTTTTTTAATAGCTTCCAAGTGTAATTGTTATTATTTGCATTACTCTAGGATGTTGGACTCCTCGTCTTCTTTGTGGAGATGCAAAGTCAGCTGGAAAATAAGGCAAAGAATGCTGAGTTTCTAATAAGCTCATTGTGTGCACTTACTATTAACAGGTGAGATTTTTGGAGCTGACCTGGTCTTCTTCTACATGACAAAATTTAATTGTATAGCACAGCTCATTAGGAAAGAGGTCCGTGAACTCTTGCTGAAACTGAGTACCTTGTGAAGTGTATTTAGGAAAATTTGCTTCATGGGTCTTAGTGGGAAAGCGATTTTCTGTCTCCTATATACCCACATAAAGGACTGCAACATCTTATTTAATGCAGGTATAGTTCCATTATTTTGACAATGAACAAGAAAAGGAATCCAAACTAAATACAGCTGTGAGGAATCAGACCTGCCAGCACAATCTGAGCCCGTGTAAATCAATTGTAGAAAAAACCCTGCTTCATTTGGGCCAGAATTTCAGCCAGGATGCTTTGTCCCCAGAGATGTGGATTGCCATACCCCTGTAAACCATTACAGGCCAGGCCAGGCAGTGCTGGCAGGGACGTGCTGCGGGCTGTGGGAGCCTCTCCAGCCCAGCCAACAGCTCTGCTGAATGAGCTGGTGGGGGTGGGATGCAGGAACCACCTCACCTGTCCTTGGGTCAGTGGGCACTGGGAGGGGTGAGAGGTAACCCTTCCCAGGTGCTCAGGGCTGAGGTAGCAAAAGGGAGCACTGGGGATGATAAATGGTTCCAGGTAACAAAATTAATGAGACCCTGAACGCCAACAAGTGTGATTTTTTTTTTTCCTGGTGTCCCTGCCCATTTAGCAACCTCACATTAACAGAATGTCTACTAGTGATCAGCTACAAGCTCTAAGGCTTCTTCCTAAACAGTACATCCCTTTACTAGGAAGAGAGATTGCTTAAAATGAGTATTTCACTCATGTCCTTCCTGGATACCTGTCTACTCCTTTCAAACTCAAAATAAATATCAGCTGTTCTGCTGCCAGACATTCCCAAGCCTCTTCTCTGTACCAATCCTGCTTATTCTCTAAAGCCTTCTGGCTGAAGTCTAGCTTTATTTTATACTTTGTCAAATTTTGAGCAATTTTTTTTGTTGTTCAGCACCAACCAATAAATCTGCTAATTGGCTCAGACAGCAATTACTTTGGGAATGGTTTTTATTTGATTTTGGTTGGTTTGCACCTAAATTGCTACAAATAATAAAACACAATTTCAGTTTCTCAGCTTTGCCAGATGCTGATGTGTCTACTTCACAGCTTCAGTTTCAAGTAAGACTAATCAAAGCATGTAAAGAAACCCTGGTATCAGAATAGTTCAGAAAAGGAACACAATTTAAAACTGTGGCCACAATGTATGGATTATAAAGTCTGAAAGATGAGGATACACTACTTTTTTCTACATCTAAACACTTAGCATTCACTTGTCCAATTTGGCTGGTTTAATTTCTATAACTCTTATGACTTTGACTAGGCACAGTTTCTGGAAATAAACTAACAAAGCCTTAGATGGATAGTTGGGAAGAGGAGTAATTATTATTCCAATCTGATCTGAGATCTAAAAGAATTTCTAATTTATCTTATCAAGGTTTTCTGATGAGTAGTCATGAGGGAGATTTCAAAGGTCAGGAGAAATGAAATGCAGAATTAAATTCAAATTAATCAGAGGAAGACTCCAGACTGGCTTATAGTTACATCAGTAAACACCAGCTATGGGCTATATATCACCCAAACCACGGATATATGACCCAGAACTGAATTACTGAATTGCACAGAAGTGAATATAACGTAAAACATAGAAAAAAGCTCAGACCCTTGGTTGTAGGAGGAAAATACAGAGCAGATAGTGGGGAGCAACAAAGTGGTGAATGTGAAGTCTAGGCATACCCGGCCAATCCATAGGATTCACCAGAGCAACATGGAAGCTGCTTTAATTTAACCCTGCCAAGGTTTCAAGCTCAGGGATTTGAAATGTGAACTGCAGAAAGTTTGGAAAATTTTGGTCAGAAGTTTGTCTGGCATATATAAGCTCTGGTAGATGTATTTGCTTTATTTAATCCATATGTTTGCTCATTAAATAATTCAGAAGATGTTATATTAAACAGACATCAGAGAAAACTGATGGAAGTGCATTTGCTGAAGCAAGAGCTTGTATAATGAGACATTCCATAAAAGAACCTGGACTTTTAAAGTCAGAATGGATTAAGGGCATGAATTCACGTGTCCCATGAGAACTTATTACTTATAAACTCGAAGGACATTCAGAGACCTTCAGAAAGAAGCAGGTCTCATGCCTGAGTTTAATTTTAATATCACTGCAGTTGCAAATAAATTGTTTTTATAGTTGTTTCAATATAACTGAAGAAGATTTTGTCTGAACCCCCAATTAGCAGGACAGGTCTTTTGTAAGGAATGAAATGAGGAATTTATTAGGGATTATTTTATGTACTACTGAAGACAAAAAAAAGAAGAAAACAACCCATGTAGCTATAAAAATTGTGCCTTTATTTTAAGACTACAGAAAAGATAATTTAAATTATGCCCAATACATTACTTTGAAAACACCAAACACATTTTCCCCTACCTGTGCAGTTTTTATAACATAATCAGTTTGGACACTGATAACAGCCTCATCAGATTCATGGCTGATTTCACATTTTCATACAGTAATAATCGTATTATTATCACTCTAACTACCATGTTGCCAAGGCTGCAGGAAAATGGTAATTTGACTCCAAATAACACCTTCAGTAGTGTGTAAAAGAAACCCAAATCGGAAACTTAGCCATTAGTGCCTGGTTGCATGTCAGGGTTTTGTTACTGAACCTGGCCCTGGGTGCAGCAAGAATGAGGATGAGGACAAAGATGAGGATGAGGACGGCACAGGGCCTGTGTTGCCAGCACTCTGTTTCAGTTGTCAAAGCAAACGTATAAAAGTTGCAATTCTGAGATTTTTAAATCTCTGGCTTTATTTTAATAAAAATATTAGCCTAGTATCTAAAGCACATTAATGATGTTGTGGGTAACCAGATTATCAGCAAAAAAGTCTCCTTAGTCTGTGTTCCCTTTGACAAGCTGTCTACATATAGATCTGCCACCTCTTGCCTTATTCGGTAAGGTCTTTGTGGGCAGGGACAGTTTTCCTAAGATGAAAGCAAGAGACCTGCAGCCTTTTTACCTGCTATAAAGAGCAAGAACAGCAATGAGTGTGTGAAGCTGCTGAAAAGTGTAGGCCTGGTACCTATGAGGGCTTAACTCTTCTGTTTCTCCCAGGGATGCTGAAGGAAAGGGCTGTTTAGCATAATTTTTTTTTTCCCTCCCTCATTGCACCTCACTCCAGGATTGGACCATACTTCCTGTCCCATCCTGGTGTCGAATTCATCTGTCTTCTTATCCATCAAATCACTGTCATGGGTGATGCTGATAATTGGGTTCTCTTTGTGGTGTTGAGACGTGGACACGGGTTAATGAGAAAGTTGACTGAGGCCACCAACCCAATTTACACCAGCTATTTAGCAGCTGTCAAGAGGTAAAACTGCCCGTCACTGCCTGTCTTGCCTGGGTTTGTACCAGTAACCCAGAGACAAGGGCTCGTAGCTCATTACTGTGGTCCCTCAAGCCACGCTGTTCCCCAGCAGCATGTGTCTCTTCCATTAGAGCCAACAGAGGTGACCGTGTGCCCAAAACCCTGCGCTGGAAGAAGTTTGCAAAGGCCCAACTGTCCCGTACTACTGGCACCATCCTGCACCCCAGAAGCACTGGGGCAGCCTGCCTAGGGACATGTGGCAGGTATGCTGGGGGGACAAGTGTCCCCTGTGTTGGCTCCCATATCCCTTCGCATCCCAGTGTGCTTCTGTATGGGAAAGGGGCTTCCTTTCTGCACTATGTCCTAACAAAACCACTACGTGTGACTTTTTACAGCACCTGGGGGACAGGGGCACCAAATTACTGACAGGTTTAAAATCTGTGCAAGGCAGCCAAGCCTGCTCCCAGTTACCCCCAGAGAGAAATCAGCTCACCTGGTGAAACTAAAAGCCAGGCTTACCTGGCTAATGTATCTGATTAGCATAAGGACTGCAAAGTAATCTGCCTCTGAGAAGATACAAGGGAAGAATGAAGCACCAGCAGCCAAACACACTACGGTTTTGGCTTCGATTTATCAGGAGTCTGATCCAGCTAGCACTCAGCAGCCAGGCCCTATTTACAAGCTCTGAAACAGCCTGCTCCTGGGGTAGAAACGGCAATAAATCATTACTTGAAGAAACAACACATCAAAATACCCCATGCGGCTTCCTCTCTGCCTCCCCCATCTTTCTGGTGGTGCTGAGCCTTGCTGGGCCCAGCAGCGGGGAGGCACAGGCAGGGCTGGTGCCATGCCTGGCCCTCTGCAGGCCCCAGCTCACCCAAGGCAGGGTCTCCTCCCAGACCGTTGGCTTTTCCAGCTTGTCAGGTCAGGTAAATTGGAGAACAAAGGCATGGTTGTGTGAGGAAAGGGGAAGGGATGGCGGCCCACCTCACCCTTGCCCCAGCAGTGAAAGGAGATCTTCTCTCAGGTGTTAAAGCTGGGCTTGAATCTTCTCCAAGGACCAGCCAGTGATGCTGGTGGTGAGATGTAACAGAACATGCCTCTGAGAGCTTCTTGTGTTATTATAATTAATAATAATATTTATTAATTATTATTTAAATCTGCACAGCTGTTGCTTCTGTGGTCCCCAGGGCAGAGCAGGCTCCACTTGCCCGTGCAGATAACAGTGAATTCAGCAAGGTCTCCTCCCCTCGTCCTCCCAAGGACAGCAGGCCTTGGAGCTCTTTGCTCTTCGTTATCTGTGCAAGGGCAGCAGCAGCAGCCCTTCTGTACAGCAAACTGTGCAAGATGTCAGTGTGCTCAGATACTGAGGGGTAGGAGAGGGATTTGCATCTCCTGTGGTGTCAGACACTATGAAGATGCGGTTCCAGGTTGGTCAGAGTCACCTCTAGGGCTGGTCCTCAGAGGTGGTGCAGTTGGTGGTCCTGATAACAGGGCAGACCTAAAGGATGTGGGGTTGAACTGCAGGGAGCACAGGGATGTAATAAATTTGCTTTGATTTGTGCTGTACTATGCTCTGTTCACCTGGAACTTCAGTTTCTAGAGTTGTCAGTTCTTGGAAATTTTCCACTTTTAATGAAAGCAAAGCAGGGAATATGGCAAGTAAGTTTGAATTTGCAAGCATGACTGATCAATTCTGGATGATATCAAAATTAACTTACAGCATGGTTTAAAGCAGTATCTTCAAAGTGGAATTCAAATTGGACCCCAAATCTGAATCCTCTTAAGGCTCAAGTTGGTCTGATCTGGAAATGATGGGAAGAGACCAAAAGTATGAACGTGGACGTGGGAATCTTTGCTGCTCTGTCATTGTTCCTGACTCTGACAGATTATCTCCACGCCATTAAAAATGATCAGAGCCCTAAGGCAATTCATTCCTCACTTTCCAAATTTTACTTCTGCAGCAAGGAGAATTGCCCGAGTGATTATGTGAGCCTGCACGAGGGCATGGTTCAAAGCCAAACGCTCCAGCCTGCCTCGATAAACAACCACCCAGCTGAAAAAGAGCGGCGAATACAAAGGCGCAGCAACCTGCTGGCTCGAGGAAAAATGCAAACCAAACTGGCATTGTTGTGAGCTGCCGAGAGCGGGGAAGGCTGTGCCAAATGGCATCATGCGAGTGACAAGCGCGCAGGAAATTTAATAAAATGCAGTGCCATGCTGAAGAGCAGCAGTGGCAGGAGCAGCCATCATGCTGAACCTTGCAATCGCAATCCTATTACCCCACCGCCACCTGGGGCTTCCCTTGGCTCCGGTGCTGAGAGAGTGGCTTTCTTCCTCCCATTTGTATTCAAATAGCGTCCCCGTTTGTAACTGCATCCCTGTCCTATAGCAGGCAGTGGACGTGGGCAGAATACAGAAAGCCAGGCAGAATCACCTGCTCACCAAGACCTGCTGCGGCTGCCGACCGCAGATCAGGCTGGGGAGATTGATTTGCCTGAGCAATTGGGGATATTGACAGCACGGAGCACCAGTTAGGAGGCTTAGAATTAGTCCTTCCTTCTCAGTTCAGGTTTGCAGACGCATGTCACGCGCTGAGCAATATGTGGGCATTTGCAAGGCTTCCCTTCCCTCAGCATCTCTGGCCTGAAGTGTCAGACACCAGGACAGTCACTGGTCCTGAACAAGGGACGGGAAGCTTACAGTAGTACAGGAATCTGCAAATAATAGGGGATTTGTTATTTGCACAAGAAGAGGTGGATCGGAATTGCTTTTATCTGGATTTCAAGCATGATTTCCTGGAGGTCTTTGCATCCCAGAGCTGTCATTTTGTGCATTGTAAAGATGAGGGGCCTTTGGAAAAACATGGGTCTGGCTTGGATTCAACCATCCTCAGAATTAATGAGTCTTTGCTTTAGCACCAGCCCCATAAGCAGCTTAATCTCTTACCTTTGCTTCAGAAATAAAAGTTTTGGAAGTTGATAGTTATCAGGAATGGAAAGCGAGATGTAACCCCTGAAGACCTGTGACAGCAAATCAGTGACTTCAGCAATGTTTCTGTGTTAGAATGAGCACTGGGGAAGAATATGCCGTCCGTTTGTCTAATCTGGGTCCCACTTCAAGTATAACACAAGGGTAAGGTAAGGGGTAACATGCTCAATCAGAGTGAAATCTGTGTTTGTTACATCACCCCACATTTTGTAACACTATTGTAGATCTTGCTTGGGAAAAATGACCACATTTTTTGCCTAAAAAAGAAATTTGTGGATTTTTTTTTTTTTTTTTTGTATGGTATGTATTAAAGCTGGCTGTTGTCACTTATGACACTGTTCCTTTAACTTGCTCTGCTTGACACTATGAATTATTCAGATATCCCTATGATATATAGAAGTAGTGTCAGCATTTTAGGGCATGGCTCTCCTTTCTCATCTGCTATAAAATCCCAGTGGCTTCAGTGAGCAATAAAAGAAGGCAAAATTAGGTCCTCAGCAAAGTTGTTGTCTTGCAAGCAGAAAATACACTTTACCACCGAGTGAAGGGTGCAGTACCAACGGGCCTCACTTACTGTACAAAACTGGGTATTTGTATTTCCCCGGTCCGTCAGCACAGCTAAGGGGTCATTTGTTCATTTGGTTCACAATGGAAATGAGAAATAAGAGTGTAAAGAACACAGTGGATAGCGTAGCATAGTCTATTTTCTCTCTTGCAGAACTGCTTAGGTTTCATCGACCTCATGCTGCTAATACTGACGGCCTCATTTGCTTGAATAGCGAGGTGTCTGTTTTGTATCTGCCAGTGCCAAGCTCAGCGCAGAGCTGGGCTGGGAAAAAGCAGGATGCTGGTGGAGCAAAGTGGCAGTGGGGCACTCCAGAAGAGCCCAGGAGTTTGCTGCGTCCCCCAGGTCACGGGGGAAACCTGCCAAGCTCAGAGGATGATCAGTCTACAGTGTTCCCTAGGAGCAGTGCTGATATTTTTCAATTCTTGAGTAAATTTTTCACCTTTTTCTTTTTTTCTTTTTTAAACCAATGAAAACAAAGATCATTCAGCTGAAACCAGTCTGAATTCATTGCCATCCGTGGAACAGCACTCTGCCTCATCCGAAACACCTGCAAAGGGTTGTAGGAGAAATACAAACAAAGGAGGAGAGAGAAAAATGCATGTAATTTGAATGTGCTCTCAGCAAAGCCAGTGTTTAAATCACCAGTGGCTGGAATGATGTAAGTCTAAATCCCAGGAGCTTCCTGAGTTTTCTGCAGTTGGTGTGCATGAAAGACAACTAAAAACTGCGAGTGTTGTGCTTCTGTCTTGCAAAACAGCCTCCTGCAAGCACCTCCAGGCTGTGGGGACCAAGTTCTGCCCCAGCTACACAGATCCCCCTTTTGTCAGCTGTGCGTGTAACTCAGGGCAGACTTTGGCCTCCAGGATGTGCCCTGATGGCTTCGTAACAGAGGAGTGCGGTAAAACCTTAGCTTTCATTTCTCCCACATATTTGTTGGGTCACCTGTTTACAAAGGAATATTTACAAAAGGAAAAGGTGTATCAAGCTATCTCTGGCCTTCTTCCCATGTTAGATAGGACTGCAAATACTTTTGGAAGGGATGTAAATCTTAATGCTTCTGGGAAGAAGCCAAGCAAGTACCAGATGGCAGAGAGGAGGAAACTCACCCTATGGGCAGGTTTTTCACAGTATTCTCAGAAGCATCTGGTATTGGCCACTGGCGGGGACAATACAGGGGCCAGTGCTCTAATCCAGTCTGCCTACATCCATATTCCTGCTACTTGCTGGTTTCTTACTTACTCAGGAAGATAAGGAAAGTTTTGGCAAATTTTCTTTCTTGCTACACGCTCATTTTCAAGGTGTTAGTGGCACTCCTCATTGTCTGGGTAGGTGGTGGCAGAGAAGGTGACTCTGCTGGTCAGCACGTTGCCTCAGCTCACGGATACATGGCTATCCTGGTGGTTCAAATGTTGTCAGAGGAGTTGGGGGATTTTTTGTAATGTTTGAAAGAATAGCTCTGATATTGTATACAGCCATCTGACTTCTCAGTGAAGCTGGATACTCATCACACTCTTAACTAGCAGTGAAATTTTTGCTATAGCTATTATGTCTGCATTTGGGAAGTGTCAATCACCTGCAGCTCTCAGCCAGGAGCACCATAGATGCCTATTGCTTCTTAGGATTTAGATTCCAATCCTTTATCAACATAAAGATTAGGGATGGGGTGAAAAAAAAATCTATTGCATTGCAGGAAATAGTTAGAAACTTCATTGAAAATTAAGTTTTAGCGAACACCGTGGCTTAGGAGATTTTTTTTTTTTTTTTTTTTTTTTTTTCACTTGATTTAAACATAGTTTGTAGAGGCTACTGTTTATGCCTTTTAGAGGACCTGTTTTTCTGGCATGGCAAAGAGTTGCTGGTCACAATTGTAATTTTTCTCCAAACATCCTGAAGGCTTTGAAACAAGCTGGTTCATTTTTTAATTTTAAAATAGTAGTTTCAGGGCACAGAATAGAAATGTTTTGTGGACACGAGGTGAAACCCTCAGTAATACATACTGCTTTCATAAGCAGAGTGAATGAACTGGATGGCCCAGTTATATTGCCAGAAGCCAGAATCAGGGAGTGATGCATAACCTTGTTGGAGACTGCTCTCTCCTCATAGCTCAGCCAGATGGGCACATAGAGGGATGCAGACTTTTCATGGCAAGGTTCAGCTGATCTGCCCGGGTTATACAGTGAATCACTGGGAAAAGAAGGGAGAATGACGCATGACTGTCCGTCAGGTAGCTGCTACTTTTATGAATGTTCTGTCTTGAAGTACTGCTTAATCAGGCTAGGAACATGGTATCTGTCTTAATAGAAGAGATTAGAAGCATTGCAAGTTTTTGTTATCGTACAGCTTTGTTGCACAAAACAGAACTTCCATTGTCGCAATCTGGATGGTATATTTCAAAACATTAATCAAGGATTAGTCCTTGGCACTGATTTATGAGAAAATACCAGTGCAGCAGAGGATTTATAACCCATGTAAATGATTCATGGAGTACATGTTTTATGAGACAGGTCCTCAGCCTGTGTAAACTGGAGCAAGTCCTTGAAGCTCACATGGCGGCGTGGACTTCCTACGCTGCCTTGGGAAAGCAAAGTCACATGAGAGTCCCTGGGATTTCTCCATCAGATGTGGGGTTCCCACACCAAGGAATGGGCTTTGGCAGAGCCACCCCTCTCTGTGGATGAAGCAGTAGCACAGACCTGAGCTTGAAGTCCTTTCTGTAATTCTTGTGTAGCCCTGTAGAGGGAATGCTTTGGTAAGGCTTAAATGCGGCTACGTATAGCTGTATAGCATCAGGGCACAAATTCATTGTTTGTGTCACCTGCTGAGTTCAGGAGTTAACATGAAGAGTAGTTTTACCCAGTAGATTTTTTTTTCCCCTGAAATTCTTATCATGCTATAATTCGCTTTAAAATTTCGCCCCTGACTGAAGAGGGTGGAAGTGTCCACTTGACTTGATGCAAGGGATGGGGTTTGATGATGTATTACATAGGCATAAAAAGCTTAAGGTGACATGCATATTAAAAGTGCTTTTCACTTGCAGCTTGCGGAAGGCCCCACGGCCAAATGTAACAAAGGGAATCCGTAGGGTGTTGTTTACCAACTTCTGCACTTCATCTTAAGTTGGCATGGGGAAATAGTAATTCATTTTGAACAACGCTGGGAAACTGGGCTTGTTAACTAAAAATAAAAAGCACAAGCCCATCAAAAATACTCCAATGTTACATATCATTTGTGTTGATTAAAAATCTGCCTGCAACACAGCATTTGCTATTGACCATAAAACTGCACTGACTTAGTCCTTTCCCTCTGAGGTATCAAAACATTTGAAAAACCTCCCTTGTCTCAACCCTCACATCCACTATTCATGTGGATAACCTGGGCCACAGACACCCTCTGATGCTGCCGAGCTCTGCACCTCTGCCCCAACACTCCTGCCTGTCCAAGCTAAAGGGATTTGCCTCTCCTGCAACACAACACCCTTTTTTCCCAAAGCACAGACATACCCACCGAGTACTGAAAGCAAGTCTTAATCATCACAGTGACTTCCTCTGTGGATATTAATAATCTCCTCGCTTCCTCTGAGGAGCCCCCCTGTCTGCTGGGCTCATTCTCCGCAGAGGTATCGGTAGAGCGCAAACTTCAAACGTTTCATGTGGGAAAAACAGCTTTTATTGGGAAAAAAAGATCAAGAAATGTGAGGTGGGCCCAGCCCACCAGGGCCAGGTACCTCCGTGGTGCAGCTGCACCTGTACTCGCGGTGCAGCCACCAGAGGCTTCTCCCCTTGATGGCCGCTGTGAGGAAAAGCTTCCCCAAACAGCCCCCGTCCTGCTCCCCCTTCCTCCGAGCCCCTGCGGGATCTGCGAGGCAGATCACCGTCTGGGAGGGTCCGGGAGAAGCACTTTCCGCTTCCTGCAGGGAAGGATGTGATTAAAGCCTTGTAAATAAGACTTGGCTTGGAAAACACTTGGGTGCCTTCTCGGCATGGTGCAGCTCTGAGGCGCGGCAGCGTGCCCCATTGTGAGGGGTGTCACCTCCCAGCGGCCTGGCTGGGGTGGTGGGAAGCAGGAGGCACAACACGGCCTGGTTCTGCAGCTGGTTGGTGGTGGCCCCCTGTGCGGGTACCCCTACATCTGGGACCTGTCACAGGGAGGCAGGAGCAGACCTGCTCCAGGCCTGAGGGATCCGGGGAAAAGTGACCTCACCAAGGCACAAGGTGGCATGCAGACACCTGCTGATTTCCACAACCCAAGGACTGACTCTGCCACAACGGTGAATTCACAGCATGAAATCACACTTTTCTCCTTCATTTCCCAGGCAGGCGAGCCAGCTCTTCAGCCACCTTGCCCAGCTCCCAGATCTGTTGGGAGCAAACCCCTCGAAGGGAGCAGGCAGGCATTGAGGGCCAGGCCTCAGCACTCGTCTGCACAAAGGCATTTTGGTTCCTTCCTCCTCAGGGAATGACCTTGGTTTGTGTGCACTAGGGGACGATTGTCTTCACATCTCCATGTCTGTGAGGTGTGTTACCAGCAGTTGACCACTGGCACATTCCACATGAAGCAAACTAGCCCTAGGACTAGTCGCAAGCTCCTGCTACCTTTTTGTTAATAAAGCTGCTTTGGGAGGAGAAGGGCCAAGAGTGTCCATGGAGGGGATGAACTCCACCAGAGGAAGGGAAGTCCTGTTGTACTTCAGCAGGGAACTGGCACTTGTCCTAGTTTGCCAAGGGTATGTCTGGGCTCGCAAACCAACCAGTACAGACTCATGCAGAAGAAACAGCATCCGAGAAACTGCAGCTTTACTTAGGCTTAGAAAGGTAACACCAAAAGGCAGAAGTTGCAATCTTCCATCCTTCTCCGGCCTGATGCTCCCTCCACACACAGGCCATCTGTGTCCCATGCTCCTGCATTGGATTTGATGCTTCTTTATTGCTAGAGGGAGGCTTGGACCGGCTCTCAGTGCGGTCAGAAATCCGAGGTTGCGCTGAGTTAACCCTCGAGTCAAATCGTTTACCAAGGCTCCTCGGGAACACAAAGCTGGCAATTCCCTGGGGCTTTTAGAGGATACTCATGCGGGAAATAGCTGGCAGCACTGCTCTGTCCTGGTGCATCTTTCATTTCTACAACATGATGCTGGCCAAAAGCAGCTAACAGCGTATTCCAAGGAAAAGTGCATTAGAGTAAAAGTCAAGGGGATGTGATGCAAGGATATAGGAAATCTGCCTACACGTTGCCTAGGAAATCCACTTAGTGAACTTTCTGCACCCTTTACCTGGTTCTGTCCTAAGCGACATGAGCACACCTGCTCCTGGACCACCAGAACCGGGGCAGACCTCACCGGGGAACCGGTGCTGCCTGCAGCTTTCCCCCGGGGTGTGAGGGCCCACGACGGCCCCGGGGTGCAGAGAGGAGGCCGAGGCGCAATCTGCAGCCTGGGGACCCGGACACGAAGCCGGGCCGGGGGAACCGGGACCGGGGCCGGGCGGGCTCGTTTTCCTGCCCGTCCAACCCCACCCTTCCCGGGCCTGGTACTTCCCGGGAAAAAAAAAAAAATAATAATAATAAAAAAAGGGGGTGAAAAAAAAAATAGGCAGGGAGGGGGGAGGCGGCAGGGTAGGGCGGAGGGGCAGCGCGGTCCCTTTGTACCTGCCCGCGGCCCCGGTAACCCGAGCCGGCGGCGGGGCGCGGCGCACCGGGGCCCGGCTCGGCACGGCCCGGCCCGGCCCTGCAGCCAATGGGGCACTGGGGGAGGGCGGCGCTCGCCTCCTCCTCCTCCTCCTCCTCCTCCTCCTCCTTCTCCTCCTCCTCCTCCTCCGCTCGGCTGGGGCAGGGCCGCGGCCAGCAGGAGGTGGGACCAGCCCCGGCGCTGCCGCCCGTCCCCTCCGTGCCCAGGGCCGAGCCGTTCCGGGAAGGCGCCGGCTCCCTCTGCGCTCCTCGGCACCGCCGCACCGGCATCGGCCGCCGCCGCGCCGGGCTCGGCCCCGCGGGGAGCTGCGGGGGTGCAGGGGGCGAACAAGTGGACGGAGCCCCCCCGAGGAAGGGGCCGGCCGCCGGACTTGTTTTACCCGGGGTAAGTTGGCCGATCCCCTGGGGAGGGTAAGCTCGGGGGTGCCCGTTCCCCGCAGCCCCCCACCCCCCTTGGGGGGGGGGGGGGTTTTTTTTGTTTTTTTTTTTTTCTTTTTTTTCCTTTTTTTTTTTTTTTTTTTCCCCATCTGGGTTGGTTTTTTATTATGGGATCTGCGGGGGAGAAGATCTTCCAGTCCGGCTTTGCTGTTCTTCCTTGTCCAGCGCTCCGCGGGGAACTATATTTCTTCCCCAGGATGCTGCAGTGAATTTTAGTCCCAGGAAATCAGGTGAACAAAAATAATCCGAATAACCCAAACCCCGTTTGTTACCGTGTCAGAACGGACGCTGCCTGAGCACAGATGATGGCAAAAAATTCCCTCGAAGGGTCCAAGGAGGACCTGAGCAAAATTTCAGAGGAGGAGATGCTGAGGTGGAGCAAGGAGGAGCTGGTGAAAAGACTGAGGAAAGTGGAGAATGAAAAGATGAACTTAATGGTGGAACACGGCAACTTGATGAAGGACGTGAACCGGCGGCTGCAGCTCCACCTGCACGAGATCCGCGGGCTGAAGGAGGTCAACCAGAAGTTGCAGGACGACAACCAGGAGCTGCGGGAGCTCTGCTGCTTCCTGGACGACGACCGGCAGAAAGGCAAGAAGCTGTCAAGGGAATGGCAGCGCTTCGGGAGGCACACGGCCAGCGTGATGTGGAAGGAGGTGGGCATGTACCAGCAGAAGCTGAAGGACCTGGAGGCGAGGCAGGAGACCCTCCTGCGGGAGAACGTGGAGCTGAAGGAGATGGTGCTCATGCTGGACGAGGAGCGGAGCGGGGCCGGTTCGCGGAGCTCCATCGACAGCCAGGCCAGCCTGACCAACCTCAACGGCGGCTCGGCCACCAGGGACGTAGGGGACGGGAGCAGCACCTCCAGCACGGGCAGCGCGGGCAGCCCTGACCACCATCACCATCACCTCCACCACCACAAGGCTGGTGACAGCAAGGCCGGGGCCATGCGGAGGTCTATGGACGACCTGTCTGCGCCTCTTCACCACCGGAGCATCCCCAATGGTCTCAACGGTGAGCTTGTCCCCCTCCTCGTAGCCCTGCTGGCTGCAGGTGCTGCTGGTCCTGCACCCAGTTCCCCCTTGGCAGTGGGGTGAGGGATGCCACGGTTCTTGCCCTTCCTAGCCCTGCCCATCCTTGGTGGCCCCAGGGTGCTTGGGCAGAGCAGTTGGAGGTGGTGGTGTGGGGAGGAGCACCCATGTGTGTGTGGGGTGGTGGCTGCGGTCACTGGGCTCTGCGGTGCTTGCACCCAGCACGGTGCTCCTGGGCTGTGTTACTGGTGTCTGGGGCTGAGGCTTGGAGGCTTTTTTCTCTGGAGGGCTGGTGTTTTGTTTGCTTTTCCTCCCCCTCAAAAAAAGCTGCTTGTGTTTTCAGAGTTAAACACTGATTTTCCCATCTCTTATTTCTCTGACTCTTCCCCCTTCAAATATTCTGGGTTACGTGTGGCTTGTTTATCTGCTGTTTTGATGAGATTGATAAAAACCTAAATGAGATTTCAGAAGAAGCTGATTAAAGTCGAGGTCTGCTCCATGGAGCATCACCTGTTAGCTCCATGGGCTCTTGGGCAGGCTGCCTGGCTATGGCGTGCCCACCAGTTTTGGAGAGCTGGAACTTGGTTTCCCCTTGTTCCCTTGCTCCTCTTCAGAAACAGGTTTGTTTGTAGAGAAGAGATTGCTCTCAAAGGGACGCTGCATTCACAATTTTGTTCAGCCCAGTCATTAAAGTTAGAAACAAGCTCCACTGTGAAATCATGCCAAACCTCCTCTGACAGTTTGTATGCAAGCAAAGTTTCTCCTGCTGTTGAATAGTGGTCAGGCATTAAAATAATAATATTGGAATGTCTTTAAAATTGATTTTTGGGGGGTCCTAGAAGGAGTAGTTTGGCCAGGAGGGTTTAACAGGAGTCAAACCAGGCATCAATCTGTTTAGTTGTTGTGTACGAGACTTCTTTAAATGTACTTAATCCTATTTTCTGACCAGAGAGGGGTATTTTCGGGTTGGGGTACGCACAGCCCTCCTCCAAGCACAGGGATGGAGCCCTGGAGGCTGTCTGCTACTGGTGCCATTTGGGGCTTGCTGGGCACGAGAGGCCACTGAGGGGCAGGGTGCCGGGGAGGGGGCTGCTGGATGTGTTTGCCAGATAACCACCTTCAGTTCCCAGAGCTTTTGGTGGCCCTGGTAGGACCAGGGAGTGCTGGTTCTTGTTTTTGGTGATTTATGGGAAGTCCTGATGCTCCAAGAGATCTGAGGGCACACGGCACTAATCAGCCTGGATTTCAAGTGGTGTGTTTATCCACGAATTTGCCATGCTCAGTCCTGTTACCGCAGCTGCGTGTTTCCACTCGCAGCTGGAGAGGTTACTGCCACCTCACCCATTAGACAGGGCTTGCTGGTTTGGAGGGTGATCCAGTCACCAGATGTTGCAGGATACGGCAAGCATCCTATTATTTTATTTTATTTTATTTTATTTTATTTTATTTTATTTTATTTTTTCCTCTCTCTCTTTTCTAGTGCTGTGTAAATCAGAAGTATCTTGTTTGTAAACCTGCAGATAGCTTCTGCTCCTGGTGTGACTTTATTTTCATAAAGTCATTGCTGTTCTCAGAGGCCCGGAGAGCTTGGCAGATACTGAGTGTGCTGTTATTGTTTTGGGACAGAAGGGCTTTGCAGTTCTGAGACCAAATCCCTTTTAGTTATCAAATACTTCCTTAGGTTTTAGTGACTTCTGTTTCAGGGTTGCCCAACACAAGCTGTGGAAGATGTGGGAAGTACTGGAGCTAAAACACTTTACTGCCAACCTGTGCGGCTTCATTTCTGAGGATGGCACAGATATGATCTGCACTTTCTAGACTAATAATCCCTGGAAAGATGCAAACAAGCCTGATCTATCTTCTTAGGTAGTGAAGCTGTAAAATGACTTAAATAGTCATTCTTAGATAGCATCGGTATTCAGCAAGGCCATTTCCCTCAGCATGCCTTTGGAAGTGCCTGTGAATACATATGTAAATGCAAAGCTTCTAGGGCCTCTTTTTTGACTGACAGAAAGGAGCCTGGTGGGGAGGCTTGCTTGGGACCAAGTGGCAATTCATTTAAGCCTGTGACAATGGGGAAGAGGAGGGACAGTGAATGTGGAGGAAAAAATCCAGTAAGTCAGGTCGGTGGAGGAGCTGTCACTGAGCAGCCTCTGCAGCGCCAGCTCCCTTCCATTTCTTGGTGCTGACTCTGCTTTTGGTGCATGCAGGTTAGATGTTAATCTTTTTATGCTCTTTTTCCTGATGATTTTTTTTTTTTTTTTCCCTGGGATAAAATGGAAAGAAGGAAGAGGAGAAAGTGACCTTTTATTTTTAGGTTACAGAATTCAGTCTGCTTTGCTGTTACCTCCTTTCTTTAACACACTGGGTAACTAACTGCTGGATGAAGCTGCCTGGCCGGCACAACTGGTGCCGTGATGAACAGCCCTCCTGTTCTCTCTTACAGAGGAGGGAGGTGGATCTGAAACAGATGCAGGGCAGAACTTGGCATCTGTAGTAAGCATGGGCCTTGGACAACTGGTGAGAGCAAGGGATGGTAAGCTGTTAGCTAGAGCACTTTTGGACATGATAGGAAGCTGGCAAGTCCTGAAATGTGCTGCCTCTGGTAGTGATGTCAATTGGGCTTCATGCGGTGCCCTGCTTTTCTAGGTGTTTAGCAGGACTGTTTCACCAGGTTAGTGCTTTTCTGAAGGAGTTGAGAACAGCACCTGTTAAATGCTCCTAGGCGGATAGCCTTTTAATGAAACCTTCCCCCCATTTTTTTTTTTTTTTGATTAAATGTTTATTTTCCCTTCAACAATCCTTTGGAAGTGACTTGGTAATCCAGGGCTTGATTTATTGGCCCCAGTGACCTGCCCCAGTGTGAGGAACTGTAAACTCTAGGTTTGTAAGGTGATTTCAGTAGAAATGGTACAAGTTAAAAACAAAAACAAACCCAAACTGATCTGTGATCCACCTTCTCTTGACTTTTCTGAGTCTATTTACTTTTATAAACCGGCTTTTTGGAAGCTGATACTTGGAACCTGATGACTAAATATCTGCTCATGAACGATAAGGTAATAAGCATAACTGATAGTACGAAAGCCGTTAATGTCAGATGATGTGCTCTTACACAGCTCCGGATATTCTGCTGAAAGCTGGGAGAACATCTGTTTAGTCTGAAGGTAAATGGTCTTTTCATTCTCAGCTTAGTGGCGTGTGAGCTGGGAACCGTCATGGCAGGGAAAGGGGCCCCTGCAGGCTGTGCGATGGGATCTGGCCAGTCGCATCCGTCTTGAGAGATGTGCTGTAGATGTGTTGTCCAATAAATTTACCCACAGATTTAGGGCAGGTATTGAAGTACAGTTGCTGTGTTGTGCTTTTGAGTGCTTTGGCTTTACTTTGCATGCATGGTGGGCGTCTCTGTGGATGTACGTAGTCATTCTGGACTTCCAGGTGGGTGAGGCTGCCCAATTGGAGCTATTGCCGTTGCTGCTGCCTGGTTTCTGCCAGAATAAAGTTTCAAAAAAAAAAAAAGGAGAGGGGTGGGGGAAGAAAAAGAAGATTAAGAAGATAACCACATTGTGTGATACTAACATGACCTGTGGGGAAGAATAAGTCTTCAGGTCCCATGGGATATATCCCTGGATTGTAAAGTATGTGGGAACATTGGGAGGAGGGACTCTAAGCTCCCTGAAGCAGAGTAACGGCTTCCACTAATTTTAGCCTCCTCTACATCTAACTAGAACAACTGTTTATCCAATAACAATTAGAGGACAATTGGCATTGGTAGGATTTATGCGTACATCTGGGAGAGAGGGAGAGCTGACAAGAAGGAGCGAATGTGCCCTTGTTGCAAGTGTAGAGTGACTTGGTCCTGCCTGCTGGTGGTTGCTCCGCACAAGTCAGTCCCGGTGGCTTGTGCAGTCCTGCAGCCAGGCAGTGTATGAGTTCTACCAGTCTGGTGTAATGTTGCTGTGAGACAGACAGGATGAGTGCATGTTGTGGATTTCCTCGCCTGTGCTACAAGCCTGGAGTGATACAGACTTGCTAGCTGTTGATGTGTCTGGGACGAAATCCAGTGCATGCTTACAAAGGTTTTGGGCTTTAATTTCCCTCCACCATCAAATGGCTTTTGTCATCAGAACTTCTCATTCACCTGCCACTGAAGCTGTTTGCTCTGGGTTCCCAAAATGTGCCAAGCTGTTTCCAATGTCTCTTTGACTTCATTCTAGTTGGGTGAAATGTTTTGGTATTTCTTTATCAACATGAATAGGTTTCTAAAAAGAAACATTCTTAAAAATATCAACACTTGAAAAGTGGCCGGAGAGGTATAGAGGCAGGTGGTGGGCACAGCAGATAGCCTGTCGTAGCAGAGACATAATCTATGGCCCATCACTGCTGTCTGCTCCAAGGGAAGAAGAATGGTCTCTCTGGGTGAGGGGGTGGGAAGAGCTCTAGTTCTATTGATTCCCACTTGTAAATGTCCACATATTTACCTAGAGGGTACGATATATTACATTTAAAATGGTGGCAAAGAGAAATAGCCATTCCCTGTGGGTTGGTATTGATCGGATGTGCAGCTACTCTGTACTTCTCTTCTTCTTCACATACCCTTTAGGCCAAAGTCCTTTGCTTTTATTAGCGTATTCATAATCAATATACATATTATTTACTGTGACGTATTAATGAGGCCTTTGAGATGAGAATATGTAGAAGCAGAAGCAAAGGGTGATGTTCATCTGATTTAAATTGAGGTGTCTATAATATAGGCTGTAATATCTTTGTCTCCTTGGGCTTCCTTTATAGGACATTTGGAAAAAGAGATTTTGGTATCATGATTTATGTCACCTATGTCTATTTTAGAGGGTGAAGCATTGTACACTGTATGTGCTCTTTCTACTGTTGGAAAGGAATCCTGGATGGTAGTTCATATACAGCCATCTGAAGTGAGGTGATATCAATCCTATTGAAATATTGTGGTGACCATCTTGCACTCTTCCAGCACAGCTGTGTGAGCACCAATGAAAGACAAAGACAGGAAATCACTTTCAGGTAGCAGTCAGATGTCACCCCCTTGAAGTCCCCATACCACCTGGGCACAGTGGCCTGGGTCTTCTCTATAATGGAAACGGACCAGGATTCGATGGCCCCTGCCAAACTGTGAAGCAGAGTTTCATATACTTGACCAATTCCTATCTTTCTGACATGAAGAGCACTCTTAGTCCTATGAACATTGCCTTAACTTTTCCTTTTTTGTATTTAGGATGTTAGTATTTTTGGTATTGTAGGCCACTATATACAGGTTCCTTGGGATTAAACAAGGAAACCCTCCCTGGGTTGATAAGCTAAATGTAAGACCTCTGTAGAAACACCTGTTTCCCTCTCTTCTGAGTTCATTGAGTTGTGCTAATGGGTTTTTAAATGCTGATGTCTTGAACACTAAGGGTACAGCTTGAGTTTCCTGTAGCCAGCAGTCATCGGCCTCTCCTCCAAGGGGCATCAGCTGGAGGCATCTTTGTCATTGTCCACTTTGGCCTTCTTGCTGGGGCATTAAGTGTCTGCCAACCAATTAGGCTCTGAAACTTCGGGGTAGCAGGTGCCTCTGAAAACAAGGCTCAAGAAACTTACTCAAGGCACTCAGATTGGGTCATGTCTGGAAATATAGTCTCTATAGTAGCGCATTTCAATTTTGTCATCCTCTTTCAATTTTCTAAAGAGATATCTTGTTCTCAGCTGTCCTGGTGAAGGAAAAAAAACCTGTATTGATTAAAAGGCAATTTTCTATGGGCCTTTGATGGAATTATCCACTTACACTTGTCAAAAGCAATCAAAATAAGGGGAATAAATTGTGTTGGTTACATGTAAATGATTTGGTCCTCTGGAGGCATTTCATCAAATAAAGCTGAGGATCGAATTAAATGGTGATCTAATTAAGTGGCAGGCATGGGAACCCAAAATGCAGCCTTGGCAGGTGTTGCACTTGGTGTGTGTGAGGAGATGAGGGGTGTGAGCAGTAATGCTGGGGAGGCTGCAAAACAGTGTTGCCTCTGAAAGCTTGAGGGTCAACACTTTTGTGTGGACAAGGCCCACCATGGAGGCCACAGTGAGGAGGAGGAGGGCCCAGGCGAGGGCCTCCCTGACACGAGCTGGGCATTGGCCTTGCTTGTGGCTCTCACAGACATGTCCACAGCACGGTCCACACATGTTGTCCCCTCAGGCTGCTGCTGCAGCATCCTTCTGTGTTTGGGCTGCCCTTTGCAGGAGCCCTGAGAGCAGGAGGGACAACGGTGGGTGAGGTGTAGGTGAGGTGCTTATAGAGGCAAAAATGTTCGGTGTGTCATGAGGTGTGGAGCGAGGCGAATGAATAGAATTATAAGGCCATTTAAAATACCCTTAAAACTATTGATTCTGGGAATGCTGAAGCTCTTTTCACGCTCATCACAGCTGTAATATATGCCCCACTGCAAAACACACGACACTGCTCATGTGGAGCAGGCAAGGTTGGGGGCCACGTATCCAATTTTCCTGCGAATTAGCAGCGACTGGCTAGGTTTGCTTCTGCATTCTGTATTTTTAACCTGACTTTTTGTCTGCAAGCCAGAATTCATCCTGCCCTGTCTCCAAATGTCATCGTCCCCTTGTGGTTAACTTGCTGCAATTCATGAAACACTTGGCTGCCATAAATAGTTATGTGCAGAGGTTCCTCCGCACGCGGAGCGGACAGAAATTCGCAGGCAGCGCTGCGAGGCACTCGCACACTAACATGTCCACCAAGAGAAAGTTGACCCACTTCTGCGAATAGATAACTCCTGGCAGAAAAAGTAACACTGTCTTACAGAATCTGTCTTTCCCTTGCCTACTGAATTGTGAAGCAAAAAAAAGCAAGCGAGCTC
Organism: Oxyura jamaicensis; assembly: GCF_011077185.1. Lineage (NCBI taxonomy): Eukaryota > Metazoa > Chordata > Aves > Anseriformes > Anatidae > Oxyura > Oxyura jamaicensis. The sequence continues at coordinate 42,054,881 of NC_048897.1, read as the reverse complement.
AGTCTTCTGAATTAATGGCGGTGGGAGCATAGCACTCCCCATTGAAAGGAGAGCGTGGAGATCAGCCCTTGATCTGAGGTAGGCTTAAAATGGCCACAATTCATTTGTGATTTTTTTTTTTTTTTAATGTAATGAGTGCTTTTGTTAGTGAATGAGGTGTGTGGAGTTCAGGACTCAGCTGCTCTTAGGCATTAGGAAACATTTATCACCATGGCAATTGAAGGCTGCTGTACAGGTTATTTTGAACGCTTGCATGGTGACTCACATCTGGGCTGAGACCATTTATGCCAGGTTACCTCAGTCCCTATGTATACAGGTTTATATGTACTCTTCCCTCCCTTAAGTTGCTTCTTGCCTTGGTGTTTACTCCTCTCCGAAAGCTCAGTACTTTGCCGACTTCTTACACCTCCAAGCAATGACACAAGGAGATATCCCACTCTGGTGACAGAGTACAATGTTCATACCTGGCGAAATGCAGGTTTTCTGAGAGTCCCCTCCTGAGAGCAGCAGGTCCATCCCTGTCTGCCCAGTTTCTGGGGGGAGCATCTCTGCTAGAGGCTGCCAGGTTATCACCATCATCACCGTGGTCATGCTTTCCTTGTCCTGGTCAGCTATGCCCAATGCTCGTCTTGCTCAAGGATTCTCCTGCAAAGGGTCTTTGTGAAAGATTCTTATTGGCAAAGTAGATTACAGGTTAATTTATTGGTGAGATTTGAGAGTGGGGGACTCTAACGCACCATGTGCTAAGTGCTGTCAGCATTGCTGTTGTGCCGCTTGTCTTGGCAAGTGACTATAGACACTCCATTTCAGGGATCTCACACTCAGACTGAAGTAGTCCTGCATCTGATGTGAATTAAAACATTGTCTGGGCTAGGAGATAAGGGCTTCTCTTACTGGTTAGTAGGAATGGATATCTCCTTTTTGTCTACTGTGGGTATGGTGGGAGATGTCTGCGCTGCCTGTAGCGGAGGGAGCGCCAGTGACGAGTGCCGGGCTTATGGTATCAGGGCATTGCCCAGCTGTAAACTGCAGTTGAAGGGGTGACATGTTAGCTGTCTTGTATAGTTGTGTCAGCCCAGGCTCGCTGGCAGATTTAGTTCAATCACATCAGGAGTGCTCTGAAAAGCTCTTCAGCTCCATCCCCCAGCTCCATACAATGACACTCATGACTACATGCTGCTGCCTTTTCCCCCCATTTCATGCAAATGCTGGGGTTTTGTTCACAAGCAGGGAAGTTGGTGGCATTTGGATGCTTGTGGAAGGCAGAGGAAGTAGTACGGGGAGCAAATGAATGGAGCACGGGACGCAATGGTAGATATCTTACTTATGTTTCAAGCTGTCTCCTGGGCAGTAGGATGCTCCAGGGTTGCCTGTACTTGGGGGTTTGGCAGCCTTGTCTGACCTGTCTCTGCCTTCCTGGGACAACAAAACGAAGCCACGTCGTGCTGAGAGCCCCATTGTGGTATGGCGGGGAGAGCTGCGGTGTTGTCCTGTCCTCTCGCTGCAGAAGACAACATGGTGAGGAAGGGAGCAGACAAAAGGACCACTCAAAGTAGATCAATAAAAACAAACCATTATCTTAGAAAAGAGAAAAAGGAAAAGCAAGCCTTACTGCATTTCCAGTCCCCAAAGCTTAATATTTCTATGGAAACCATTGCTGCAGGAGGCTTGCTGTCAGTATCTTTATGTGATCTATTGGGGTTGACTAGATTTAAAAACTGTTTGTCCTTTCCCCACATCTTCTGCCTTGGATCATCCCAAGGCAGGTTGCTGTGTATCACAAATGCAAGGTTAAACCCTGCATTCCTGGTTTCTGGCTCTCCAGTAAGTGCTAAGCAGTCTCTGGAGGATTTGCAGCCATCTTTCATGTGCAGTTTTTGACTTGCAAAGGTCCATTTCATTCACTCTATGACACTTATTGATAATGTCTTGTCCTGTATATGCCACTCCTGTCACGCTGTGCTCCTTGAAGGATGGCTGTGACTTCGTATTAGGCCGTGGACCATTTGGTAGTGTGGTGCATCTCAGTGCCTTGTAAAGTTGCTACAGGGATGGTGGTTGACTTGAATGGAGTTAAGACTTTATACGTGCTGTAGTCTTTCATGCAAAGGAGATTTGTAATCTCCACAAGAGGACATAATCTGACCTACTTAGGTAATAGCCCGCATGATTTTTGTATAGCCCCAGTTATATATGTGCAGCTATTTACTATGGTCATGCTGATGCATTCACTGATTTCCTCCCATTTTTGTTTCTAGTGGGATCTACTAGAAATAGCTACAGGATAACCTACATAAAAGTCCACTCTTTTATGCTGGAGTAGGAGGATCGGATGCTAACAGAGTATCAATAATAAAAGAAAATTGTTATTTTTGTTGATGCTGAATCTTTTTCAGCTCCTAACAAAGGTATTATGAAAATCTTATTTTTATGTACAATCATAAAGCACTTTTGTGATGAATAGTTTTCTTTTGTCTTCCTGGTTTCCTTTTCTTATCTCCCTTACTGGGGTTTGCAGTCTCATATTTGTATGTTTCCCAGCAGCTGAATATAACTTCGATCTGTGCTTTGGATCTGCAGAGCTTTTAATCCCTTTCCACTGAGTTAAAAGCTTGTTTGCTGTTGAATGTGATATGTAGTTATAGGTTATATGATCTTCACCGGCGGCTCATGCATCACACAAAGATGGCATATTGTGAAAAACTCTGATAAAATATCCCCTTGTTCGTTTTCCTGATTGCAACTCAAACCCAGGACGTGAGTGAGTCAATTGTTCACTGCTGTGCAGACCGCTGGTACACCTGTCCTTTGCTGTTACGTACACCTATGCACTTGCTTGCTTTATTTCAATTTTGCAGTCTCTGTGATGTTTATTTTTGAGGCTACAAACCAGTTGGATATTTCAGCCAGTGCAGCAGGCTTTCTGTTTTCCAATTCTGAGAATTTTGTGGTGTGATTTCCTCCTAGAGTTTTCCCTTTGCCTCCTCTTAACAGCTTGTTACACCTCCTGAAACATGGGGAGTGGTTTTTAAAGCCCGTACGATTATTCACCTCTTTGTCCTGAAATGTGGTGGTGGATGCCTTATTTGTGGAGAGCTTTTTTTTTTTTTTTTTTTTTTTTTTCTGGAGTGATTGCATGTTCTGCCTTGGAAAAATCATTATTTCTGGAGTTCTCAGTCTTCCAGGCCACGTGGATATGGCTGCACGCATGTGAATGGATTCAGCCATCTTCTGATTTTTTGTTGTTGTTGTTTATTAGTTTTGGTTTAGGTATTTTCTTTCTGGACTCTAACGAGTTTATCAGGCTCCCAGTGCTTGTCTCCTGGCCTCCTGTAACAAAGTACAGTCCTCTTTTTATAAGGTCAGTTAAGACAGCATTGTTTTAGTTGTAAGCTTTAAAATAACAACAGAAGGATGGATGGTTTTGCAATTTCCACTGCTGGCCTGGGGCTCAGATTTGGTACGCTTTCTCATTGCAACATGGCTTTCTGATGTAGCCTTAGGTAAATCTCTGGATCACCTTTTATACAAAAAGAATAATGTATCTCCTTTATCTTCCCCAAGTAACCTGTGGGTCATTGGATCACTTATGCTTGTACAGTGCTCTACAGATTTAGACCGTTACCTCAGATGGGCCTCTCACCATTGCTATGATACCAGTGATAACAAACAACTCAGGTTTTCAGTTAGAATGAGCTAGCAAGGAACGAGCAGCCCATACAGTAACTAAAACTCCAGGCATTGCTAATTCCCAGTTTTGGAGTTTCTTCAAATCCTGTTTTGACATTACTGGATAAAAGTACTTTACATGTTCGTGTGCTTCTTTCGGCATTGTATATGCCTCGTGGGACAGCAGGACGTTGGACTGCAGACAGTCTCCAGACAACTGTCAAAAATAGAAACTTGTCAGATAGGAGATTCTACTCCCAAATGAGAAGACAAAGAGTAAAAAAGACAAAGAGCAGTGTTTTTGCCTCTCCACAGCGAGACCTAAGCGAGACAAGTGCAGAAAGATGATATTGCTTTCGCTGCGGGATCAGGGCAACAGGCTACCTTGATCCCTTTCAGAGAGGGGGGACAGCATTTGTTGTATTTCAGCTCGTCCTGTTTGGTATCATGTTATAGACGTGAGTTTAAAATGCTGGTTGTCTGTCAGCCTGGTGCAGTTCCAGCTAAGGTGCAGATCCACGGTCGAAGCGAACGGGCCCATGTTGTTGTGTTGCTCCGTGTTGCAGCAGAAAGCAGCAGCAGAGTCTTTGCTGTCATTGCTGAAGACACCTTGCCTATTTCCAATTAAATTCTTACCTGAACCCTTGATTGCACTATTTCTGACTCCACTAATTTGGTAACTCCTAATAAGCTCGGACTGAGAAGTCATCAAAGTCACTCTTGGGTGTGAACCCGGTGTTTCTTAACAACCTTTGGCTTTTGTTCCCATTTGCGGAGGGGAATTTGTAGGGAGGATCTATTTGTCAGCCTATCACCAAATCATTAGGAGGGTGACAAGACCGCAGTAACTCTTCCTAGGCAATTATGTATGAAAGATTGTCAGTATGAGTAGTATGGGAAGTTAAAAGCCTTAATTTTAATTTGGAATTGAAACCCTAATGACTTTCCACTCCCACAGATCATAAAGACCTTGTTTCAGCCTCGAGTTGACCAAAAAAAAAAAGGGGAGCTCTTTTATTGCAGATTTCTTTGTGGAGGATTTTTATGAAAAAGCAGATTTATGAGTCACTGTTCTTTGTATAAAAGATAATTACTGGAGTACGAACTTGAGAAAAGTGGCATTTTATGACTTCGCCGCTAGCCATGCAGCGTAAGCTTTGGCTTTCTCTCTTTTCAATTAGTTAAGTTAACATCTCGGTTTGAAAGGACTAATTATATTCCTGTTTGTTGTTTGTCTCGTGCACTAAATGTTTTCTATATGTAAAGCTAAGCAGCAGCGGGGCGGGGAGGAAAGGATCGCCCAAATTAATGCTATTTAATTATTTAAAATCATGGGTGCAGATCCTGTGGGGTTACGTGCATTGCGTTCAGTCACATCCATCACTCACTTGCATTGTAGTAAGGAAGAGAAACTGGATCAAGCAAATCCTTTTGTTAACCCTGGGAAGCATAATTAAGGTCTTCTGGAATTTTGTTCTTTAAAAAGACGTTCCTCTAAACAGCAATGTTGTTTAATCCGCGCTTAAATTTAAAGCTATGTGTTTACCCACTTCTGTGCGTGTCTTTTTTTTTTCCCTATAAGTAATGGGAGCATTTTGTAGAATAATAGCAAATGCACAAAGTGAGGAAAAAGTGAGGAAAACATAATATTTAAAACATAATATTTTGGGAAAAGGTTTGGAATTGGCCCAGTAAAAGGAATGTGATCTAGAGGGCAAAACTCCCTGAATGTGTTACATTTTACATGCAAGGATGGCAATATTTGAATTTGACCTTTTCTTCTTAAATGAGAGGTTTCATATCTGGATTTAAAGCAAAGCCGTATCAAAGACAGAAGTGTCAGCATTGCTCTGTCACAAAACGCGTGTGGAGTGTGTGGCCTGGCCCGGGGAGCTGTGGAGGTGCCCATCTCCTGGGCCTGCTACAAGAGGGTAGAGAGCAAGAGGGCAGCTGGGGGAGAACTTCCACTGAGCCCAGGTGAGCTCCTTATTTCCTCGGTTCTCCTGCTGCCCTTGTGCTGAGCTTGGTGGGGGAAATGTGCTCATGACGGGAGAGGAGCGAGCAGCGAGAATTGCCTGCCCTGTTCAGGGCGGAGTTGGAGGCCACTGGAAAGGGGTGCAGCAGGTGCCTGAAGGAAGAGAAGGAGCACATGAGCGAATGAATTACTGAAGATGTGGTTTGGGAGCTAGCTGTTATTTTTACCACTCAATTTCTTTCAGCTGGTTTGAACTCCCTCCAGCACAGCATTGATGATGATGCCTGAAGGTATAAAGATTGTATTTTGATCAGTGAGTCAAGAGCAAGCCTACCACTAGTTATGAATACATTCTCAGAATTGCAGGTGAAGGAGATCCTACAATAATAACGGGCAGAAAAATTTGCTTGAAGGAACCAGTTTCCTGAGGAGGTGTAGGCTTGGACCTTGTTCACCTTCCCATCTCAGCTTTTAAAAATGTGCAAATGTATCCATTACCTGGGTTTTGAACCTGTTGAAATCCTGAGAGATCATAATGCAAGATGTCAGGAGAACCAGTAATGATGGAGTTTTGGAAATACAAATGGTTCAGTTGAAGATGTGTGACATAAATGAGAAAAAATGTGTGTGTGTGTCCTGTGTTCTCTGTACTTGACCCAGTTGGTTATTCAGTGATGAAGTCTGATCTGTATGTTTCGAATGACAGATCTGGGTTCTGAAGTGCTTATGATTAGATTAAGACTGTGTAGTAAACCTTAATGGTGCATGAAAAGCTACTGCTGGATTTGCAGTAATACGGACTTTTCTGCCTTAGAACAGCATGAATAATACTTTATGGTTGTATAACTCCTTCCAGACAAGGAGTCTAGGAGTGCTTTGTAAACATTAATGAGTTTGGCCTCATAGCATATTTATAAGCCTGAGAAGTAGCATTATTGCCCTTTTTTGCTGTTTGGATGTTGACTAGCCTAAGTGTGCACAGAGCAGGCAAAAGGGCTTTCATCTGCCGACCCTCAGTGTAGGCCTTATCTGCAGGACTCGGTAGGCTTCCTAAGCGTATCTGAGGCATGCTTAGAAATTAACTGCAGATTCAATCCAGCGAAAGGGTTGTTTTTTCAAACCTCTGGGTATCCATTGTAGAGCAAAAAGCATTGTAATTATTTGACAGTAATTTCTTGCTTGCCTTTTCGTTCTACAGCGACAGAGATAGAAGCTAATCCTCTACTGGAATGAAATCAGTTTGGGCATTATGAATATCATTTCCTTCTCCAGAACAAAGAGGCTAAGCTAATGTGAACGAAAACTTCTGTTATCTTTACATGGGAGTTTCAGGTGGGTAAGGAATGTGAGGTCAGCCAGGATTGGGAGCGGATAATTGCCCGTGTCAAAGGGCAGTGACAGTGATGCCTGTGAAAATCGCCCTGTGAAGAAGGTGGGATCAAGCAGTGTGACGGGCATGCACAGATTTTCCTCTAGCAGCTTCTTCTTAAGTTCATCCCAGAAAGTTCTCATTATTTATACATGATTATGTAGTGGGATGTTCTGCAATGTGAGCGTTGTGTGGATTGTAGATAAATTTTCTAAATACTTTTTGATGTGAATTTAGTGCTTGATGAAGTTACCAGAAAGCTGGTTCTAAAGGGAGAAGTCCCTCGAGAGCTGTAAGATACACATATGCAAGCAAACTTTTCACATGCTGCTTTTGCAGTAGACTTTATTCCCAGCCTGCAAAGCTGCTCCAGGATCTCAGTGCTTTTTCAAGGACTGAAGACCAGTGAGGCTCCCAACAAGAGTCTGTCAAGTTCTAGCTTTGGAGGTGGAGATATTCAAGGCCCATCTGGACGCCTGCCTGGGCAGCCTGCTCTAAGGAACCTGCTTTGGCAGGGGGGTTGGACTCGATGATCTTTCGAGGCCCCTTCCAACCCCTACAATTCTGTGATTCTGTGATCTTCATGATGTGGTCATACAGCTGCTAATGGAGTTGTTTGTTAGGATGAGCATCATTTGTTGTATCAGTTGCCCAAGGTGAAAGCTATTTTTCCAGATCTGCGTTGGGTGGGCTGGTGACTGACTACCATGGAAGTTCTGTGGTGAGGACTGGAAATGAGAGAACATACCTGTGTTTTCTACAGAAGTTTTATTAGAGGAAGATTGGGGGCTTTCCTAGGAAGATTTACATGTGGTTGATTATTATTTTCTTGGCATGATGGAAACTGCAATAAGCTAGTTGGCACTTGAAAAAACACATATTTTCTTTCTTTTCAGAAGTAACTGCTTTGTTTACTCTCTTTCCACATGCATATCAAACTTGTCTCAAATTCTGAGAGGTTATCACACTGAGGAATGCAATTTTTTGAGGCTTTATGTGTGCAGTTAGCAGAGTTATTTATACCAAGGATGAATTTGGCTTGTGGTCTCGTGCTGTGGAGTTTAAGGCCATGTGGACATGCAGAGGGTTGTTTGATTTCCATCAAATTGGAGCTAAGCATATGAATAGCAACTGAAGTAATAAGCAAAAGAAAGGAATGATTTAAATTGTATGATAATGCACACTACCTGAGAGATATTAGTATTCCCTTCCAGAGTGATATCCAGAGATTCAGAGATATGGGAGCTGTACTACACTGTGTGTTCTGGTGCTGAAGTTGTGTTCAGTTTGTTGCTGCACTTTGGAAGTGTATCTCACTGAATTAAATGGCATTAAAGCAGTTGGCTGTTGCATATGAATGGCCAGTGTTTTTAGATTGGTCTTGGTCTATCAAATGCTACACAGGGATGAGGTCTTTTTCCTTATCTTGCTACTTCTGGAACATAACCTCGCTTAACACTTCAACACAGAACAAAGGTGATGAGCAAGAGATTTTGATAAGGGATGGAGATGCACGGGGTATTTCAGCATGTAACGTGACATCCTTGCGGAGCTGGAGCATCCTATAGAAAGGCTCTTAGTTGACTGTGCAGTGTTTAATCTTTCTAATATAACCCATAATGTGTAGTGAACGATCTAGATAATGCAAGAAAACAGTTATTTATCTGGGATTAGCCTACATAAAACATTTACACTGAGCAGAAACTAGGCCAGAATAACAGTCTTTTGTAAATGGTGATGATGAATTGCAAACCAATCCAAAGTTTTGTGAAATCAGAAGAGGCTCTGTGATTCCTTCCGTGGACTTTGGACCCGGTTTGTGGGCTTAATGCTGTAGTCTATAGCAGTGTTTTTGGTGCAAAGGGGAAAGTATTTTTTGTTGTTGTTGTTGTTGTTTTTAAAAAAACAGTCCCAATCCCAGCCCCACCAAAGGTCTGAGTGAGCATACCAAATAAACAGAGTGAATTAATGCCATATTTGTAACAAACTCTCAGGTTGGCTACTTAGCAATGACTGCTCATGAAGAATAGCCTGCCGGCTTTTCCGAATCCCTGCTCTGCTAGCGGTGCGTAAGACATTTTCCTGATGATTTATTGTGGTAGGAGCTACAGAGTAATCCTTGGTAAATAGATTTATACGTGTGACACTCTGCTGAATGGGAGATTTATACTTGCCTATTCCATTGCTGCTTATTACCATATGATGTTTCATTGCAATTATGTCTGCCTCTACTCTTTAAAGGTTAAGAAAGGTTTCACAATATTACTATATTCAGAGCCTCGCAAAGAGAGTACTTTCACAGAATCACAGAACTGTAGGGGTTGGAAGGGACCCCGAAAGATCATCGGGTCCAACTCCCCTGCAAAGCAGGTTCCGATGTAATGGATTGGGTTTGCTCTTGTTTTGTCCCCGCTAGGCCTGGCTGTGTGCAGAAAGCTGGGCTGTGGCCAAGGGTAGCTTGACTGTTAAGGCTCATGGTGCTGAAGGAGTTTTATGAGTTGAGCTGAGCTTTGTCAGCTGCCTGAGCTCTGACAGATCGTTGTGCTGTAGAGGTGACCTGGTCTTAGGCTCCTACAAAGTTGGAAAGGTCCTCGTAACTCCTGCAGGTCTTGTAGGACACGTAGGTCTTTCCTGTTGATGAATTTAGTTTCAAGTGTTCATTACATCAGCTGGAGGTCAGAACAGAGTATTGTCTGTGACATTAGGAGAACTATTTAGGTTTTTATTAGGTAATATTTTTCACCTAGTTTCTTTGGTGCAGATTCTACTATTTACTGCTTCTATCTGCTACATTTTTTATTGGGAAATGTTATCATTAAGCTAAGATTATTTTCTTCCCCCTCTGCAAATCAATACGATGTAAAACCTTTTCGGAACACTGGCTTAAAGCAATGGGATCCGCTAGGTGGTATGCTTAGTGTAAGTATTTTGGGAGACACCCTGGCTGCACTGAGGTCCTCAGCAAAACCTCCCTTGGCTGTGGAAGGACTGGGATTTCACTTCTGATTTTCAGTTAGCCCATAACTTTTCATTCCCGGCTGATGCACATCGCATCTTTAATGATTTAATTTTGACGTGGCTTTTGGAAACCGTGACCCTTTTTGTCCACGGTCAAGCCCCGCATTGCTGCACGGCTGCGCTCCGAGGCCTCATTCATAACCATCTCTCCAAACGCTGCTCTTTATCCCATGTCCATGGATGCGAGAGAATCCCAAACAATAGCAGGGCTGAAACAAAAGCTGCCATTGTCCGTGAGGCGCTGGGCGGGAGCTCGGAGGGGCCGGGGAGCCTCTGCGGGCTGGGACCATTGTGTTCCTAATTGGATTTCTGCTGACGGTGGGAGCGGGACCTGCCGGGACAAACCCGGCTGCGGTTAGCGGCAGATGACCTTTAAAGCCCATGCTGTTGGGAGAGTCCTCGTAGAGTGCAAATGCACCGGGTTGCAACTTTATTAGTGATTAGGCCCAGAGATAAAGCTCAGAGCGTTGCCTAATCTGCGCAGAGCCTAATTCCAGGCAGCGAAGCCAGGGATGCTGACACAAACACAAAGCAAGCGCCCGTTCTGTCTCCCAGCAGGGTGACTGCAGACAGCAAGCGCTACGAGCAGCTTCTGGGCAACCCTGGGGAGGTTCTGAAAAGCCTTTGCTGTGGGGGTGCTGGCACAGGCAGGCACTGAGCTGGGTGTATGGAAGAGGTGAGAGTCACACCATCATTACCTTCAAACCTGGTTTAACCTCTGTGTGGCTCATCAGAAGGATGTTTGCAGTGAGCAAGGACTGGTCCTGCCTGGACAAAAACAGTCAAGGCTACAGCCCAAAGCAGCTTGTAAAGCAGAGCAATTGGGGGGAGATAGACTCTTAGATATTTCCATTTTTCCACCTGAGGCTGTTCCTGGGTGCTCTGGAGCTAGTGTGAGTGCTCCTCATGTTCCTTTAGATGAGGTTCCCTTTCCTGTGACCAAATTAAAGGATTAGATGAGTTTGGACCGTGCTGGTTTATCCTTGCTGGGTGTTTTAGGCAGTGTCTGTGTGAATGGTGGTGGAAGATGTTGGAGGTTGTAAACAGATGAATCATCACAGGCCAAGGGTTAGCCTCGTACTTGCTGTGCCTTCAAGAAGAGCGTTGTAGTTACTCTGTCACTGGATTTCCTCCAAGCCTTGCTCTTTGAGGAGCTCTGGCCTGATGGCATGCTGCAAAGACCTGCTGCGTGCTGCCGGCCTTTGAGCATAACGTGGGAGCCTCCAGCTGGAGCATACGCAGGTCTTGGTCTGTGTCACAGATACATGCACTGAAATGTTTGGCAGATCTGCTCTGCAAATCTGGACAAGCCCATGCAACCCTGCCTTTTAAATTTGTGGCTTGGGAACCTGCCTCCAAGAGCCACTGCAAACTTCCTGATCCAAACTGTTTTGGGTGGCATCTGCCTCTTCTTCAGGCCCACCTAGACAACCACACAAATACGCTCCCCATTTGCTAATGGCCATACCTCGTAACTTTGTTGATGAGATGAGCTTCTCCTGACCTTTATTTGGACACGCTGGTATTAACCTAATCCCACCCAATCTCCGTAGTGACAAGGTGACCTTCTTTTTTTATTTGAATCTTGTAAAATGATACTGCTGAAGTTACTGCACCTCACTGCCTTTGCCCCTTGCCTCCAGGCAAAACCCATTTGGGATTCCTGCTTCTCTAGTTTGTTTTTTTTTTTTTTTTTTCTTCTTAGCCCTTCTTAACTGTGTTGTGACTTGTATTTTGGAACACCTGGCTCTGTATTTGGGGGTGAAAAGGGCCAAGAAGCTTTGTTTGCTGTGAGAGAAGTACCACCATGGGATAACCTTTGCTCCCAGGAAGTGACAGACAACAGAACAACAGAAGTTTCCTAGGAGGAACCAAAATCCCGTCCTTGTGGTGTTAAATCCTCCTGTTTGTTAAGAGGTAATCTGGAGATGTTGAATTCTCTGGTGGTCAGTGGAGACTTGTGGAGCAACCTGGTGAGGCTGAGCTGCAGGTGAGCCCTTGGTAGCTCCTAGGTCAGGAGCCAGTGTACCAGCCTCCCTACAGCTCGGTGGTGTTTTCCCTTTTATCACCCAGCCAGGGCTTGTTGTCTGTCTTTTGCCTCCAGAGTTTTGGAAAGAAGTCATGGACTTCCCTTTTTGTTCAAGGCAGCCCTGCATTATCTAGTCCCCTCCTCTGGCTAGCAAGGTGTGAATCTGAGGAGGAAGGTTCAGGTGCTTTGAGCGTATCTGGGACCAGAGCTGGGTTTCTGGGTCTGTGGGCAGCAGCAAGCAGTGATGCACACGGCGTGTCTGGTGCCTGGTGGCAAAGCTGCATGGCCAGGGCCATTTGGCCATCTTCTCTGCAGGTATAAAAGGAATAGTATTCCTCCAACCTTGTGTTTCATTGCTTTCCCTCGGGGCAGGATTAAACCCAGTGCTGGGAGTATTTGGAGGAGGTGAAGCAGGTGCTGCAGAGGAGAGCTCGCTCAGCCTGCGCCTCCGTTGCCTGTCTGCAGTGGGTGCCATGTGTGAAGGTTTCCTGGGCTGATGCAAATGTTGGCTTTGCACATCTGCTTTCACTTCCCACTTGCACCAGCTGCAGCACGCTCAGCTCTGCAGCGGCACTACTGCAGCAGAAGACACCTTCTGTGCCATACCCCCCTGTCTGCTGGAGCCGAGAAGAGTAAGGTTGAACCTAAAGCCTTAAAAGAAGCCTGAAGCCCTCTGCAGCTGAAGAACCAAGAACTTTTGCTCTCTCACAAGGTGAATGTATGTGTCTTGGGAAGAGACCAGGTGAGCAGCGTGTCCTTTACTGCCTGCTGGCACTTCCTTCCTGTGAAGGACCTGTGGGTGTAGAGATCTGCCTCGATGCATGTGGGGCTGCCCAGCCCCTTCCCGACCCGTGGAGCTCCTGGAGCAAGCTGTTGGGCCTGGGGAGTACTTTGTTCTCAAATCTCCAGACAGAGTGGCCTCAGTTACATAAATCCATGCCTATAGGCAGCTTCCTTGGGCTCATTATAATGCTAACTCAGTTGAATTCCTAATTAGAGACCAGTGGTTTTGTTGGGTACTGGAAGGCAGCGTAACTTTGGGGAGGAATCATCTGCAGAAAGCTGCTTTGGGACAGAGGCTGAACTGAGATGAGAATCTAAAAAAAGATGCCTGTAAAATAAAAGAACTATTTTAAGTGTGCATATAAAGCTGGTGTATCACTTCGGATCAGTCAGGGCATGGAACTGTTCTGTTTTATTGGTTGATGTTTTCATGCAACATCGAGAGAACAGTGTAAACACTGCCACAGAAGAAAAGATGTCTCTGCCTCCAAATACTTCGGGAGGACAATTTCCAAGCCCAGTGTTATTTCTTTGGCTGAGATGAGAGGGCTTCTTCAGATAATTTGAATTAAGATTAACTAAAGACAGCTTTCAAAGAAACACCACACTGAGAGAGAGAGAGAAAATCTAGAGCAAGCCTTGCCTGACCCCTCGATATCTGGGAAGAAATCCCAGCGACACCCCTCTGGCCATTCGGGGCTGGCTGTGCTCAGAGCAAGCAGAGCTGTCATTTCAGCCCGTGCATGTTAATTTTCTAAAGCGGAGGAAGTAATCTATCCACTCCCTGCGCCGTGTCCTATACGGGCTTAGGCTGGTGATCCCTTCTATTTATATTGTCCCTTCGTTCGAACGGGCACTGTTGCAAGGGTTTAGTGCAGGCAGTGTTTGTGCACGTGCTTTTGTCTGGGCGTTGCGCTCCATCACAGCTCTAACGCACCTCTGGAGGCCTGGGATACAACAGGTAATGCCGGCGAGGCTGCTAACTAATAGCTCTTCCAGGAAGGAAGTGAAGAATAATTTATGTAGAGGAAAACAGAGCAGGTATACAGGCAACAGTAAAAATAGATAAGCTGTGATTTCATTAGCAGCTCAGCCAACTCCGGGAAGTTGCCTGGGATGCAAAATGCTGGTGCCCTGCTGCGAGAGCTGGCAGCGCCGGGGCATGGGATGGCCAGCGCAGCCCAGGCTTCTTCGCGTCTCCATCCAGCAGCCCGAATGGAACTCCCTTCCAGCTACACTGCAAAAGTCCTGTCCTTGACAGGGTTTCAGGAGGGAGAGGATGTTGTCCCCTAAGTGTGGTTTTGGCACGAGGGGCACTTCTGGAGTTTGTTTATAGTGGGAATGGGCCATAAACCGTGACCTGCCTTTTGATGGGACTGATGTGCTCGTGCTTGTATAAATAAATTTGTGCATTAGAGTACTTAATTATCTGCTGGATGCTCTCAGCTGGTGTTTGGATAGCCTCCCTTTTGCATCTGAATGTAAATAAATACTGATGGAGTGGGTCTGGCTCCACCTGGGGCATGGAGCTGAGCACCAGCCTGCGCTGTGGCGGTGCTCCTGTGAGCTCCTCAAATAAACAGAGACCTTCTCAAGGGCTACCGTGAGAACTCCCCCATCACTAATTTTAAAAGTAACCTATAAATCAAAGTGTATCTCTCTTTCCTCCCTTTGGCATTCCACTTTTGACTGAGGTTTACTTTTGCGGTGCGCAGCTGAAATGTCAGCTTTTGATTACCTCTTGCCTTTAGTCATATAGAAGTATTATTTAAGTGTAAATACGTTCACAGGAGAAGCGGTATCCTGCGTCTCAGCTGTTAGGAAGCGATCCCTGTTTATCTTGTCAGAGAAACTTCTTGCCCCTTCTGCAGGCTTCACCCAGCCCCTCTTCTTGCATTTCAGGCGTGCAGAGCGGGGAGATTCCCCAGCAGCGAGGCTCTCCAAAGCCTCTCAAGCAGGGAGGACATGAAAGCAAAGAAATACCAGCCGCATTCTTGTTAAGAAACAGGCGGCCTCCACGATGGGGCACCTGGGCACGTAGGTCAGCAGTATATTTTCAGGAAGTGGATTACCTGTGACAGGGCTGCAGCTTGCATTCCCACACCAAGGCATGTGCACCAGGGCTGGGTGGAGCGCAGCCCTGTACCTCTAAGGCACCCACGATCCCTTTTCTGCCTAAGTTTAGGCTGTAATTTTAAACCCTGGGAAAACATTTTTTCTTCTTTGAAGAGCCTTGTAATTCATCGGAGGGTTTTTCTCCTCCGTTGTTCCTCTGGTGCCTGCGTCTCGATCGAATTGCAGGGAGCCCGGTTCCCCATGCCGAGGGGGCGGCAGCCGGGGATGGAGGGGGATGAACCCAGGGGGATCGCTTTCCTTCGGGCTGGCTTCACCTCATGGGGTGCCTGTGGGTGTGCTGAGGTTTTTTCTAGGGACAGGAACGTGGCAGGCCCATTTGACTTATTCTTGGCTCAAATTAACTGAGGTTTCAGCTGAGGATTTTTGCAAATTCACAAATTGTGGTTATGTCAGGGAAGCACTAATTGCCTGCACTCTGCCTTTACCCTGCCTCACCTCGCAGCGTGTCTGTGTTCCCTCACCGAATAATATCCCACTTCTCTGGAAGTGTAGTCAGATGCCAGCCTGTATTTCAATGGCAGTCATTACAGTAACAGTTCTTGGTGTCTTATGTGCTGGCAGGTGTTACTGGCACAGGGGGAATCTGCACTTTAACAGATCCTTGGCTTAATAAAGAAGTGAAAATGATGCCTGGTATCTTAGGATTTTTTAATTCTTTTAAACACTATCCCTGCTCTCTTAGGAGCAATGCAAATGCTCTCTGAAGTGCCTGAGCTTGAATAGCACTGCCTTTTCAAAATACTGGCGGGAGGGAGATCTGATAACCCAGACCAAGGTGGAAAACCTTGATAACTTGAGCTGTTAACAGAAAATGAAGAAGACGTACTGCATTACATTAAAAGATAAGGCTCCAAAGGTGGTTTTTGTGTACTCTTTGTGTGTGTGTGCATGTGCTTTTTTTCCTGAAGGTGGGAGTTTGTGTGTTTGGTCACAACAGAGTTGGAATGGGGTGGGTTGAGCAGCGAATTTTTTGCTGCTGGAGTTGTACCTGTGACAAGTGCATGCTACTTGGCCACATACCCTCTTATAAATATTGCAAACAGACACTCCTGCCTGGAAGTTAGCTGTGATGCCTGACGGTAGGAAGCTAGTCTTGAGAGGAGTGGGATATCCGTTTGACTCTGCCTGTCTTCTGGCAGAGAACTGTTCACCAAACACCACCCCGCTCCTGGCGGGGTCAGGAAATCCTCCCCCCCAGCCGCCTGGTGTGTGGCAGGCGTGATGCTTGCTGCTGCATTAAAAACAAAACAGCAGGAAAAAAAAACAACAACAAAACTAGAGCTTGGGCTGCTTCAAAGGAAAGGCAGGACTGCACAGAAGGGGTTCCTGGGAATCTGTCCTGAGAGCCGAAAGCCAGAAGGGCAGCAGTGGCCCAGGGCTTCTGCTCCCTGCTGGGCCGGGGCTCTGCCTGTCCCAGTGCAGCAGCTTCGGTGCTATTTATTCAGTTGCTGCTTAATTAAAAGCTGTGTTGGTTGCAGGCACATCATTATTTATTTATTTGTACTGGTGGAAGCTCTCTTCTTTAGGAAATGCTGTGTTTCTGAAGGGGATGTGGTCTGGGCGTTGGAGAAGTGTGGTTGCCTCTCCAAATAACCACTTGTGGCGTCGCTGGCTCTCTGAGGGCCTCACTCCCATCTCCTTGCTCGGGCTCGCTCTGGTAATAATCTCACAGCTACAACAGCAAAAGTAATGTTAAGCTCAAATTAATTAATTATGAGCATCTTCTCCTAATGGAAAAGAGATACCAAGAAACGTTCTTGCCTTGGGAGGGAATACGAGTTGGTTTAGTGCGCTGTGCTCTGGTATGGACCTGGGATTCAAGAGCAGCGCCTGCCCTTCATGTGTCGGCCTTGTTCCAGCTGATTCTGCTGCAGGAAGGCCAAAGGGCCGACCCTGACCCTGGCATGATCCTCCGAGATGTGTGCTTACATGCTTGTGCATTCCCCAAAATGTGGTAAGCTGCTGTGTTTTTTTCAGAGGGGTAGAGGGCTGCGGGTCCACCGATACCACTGGGTTTGTGCCAAGCCCTGCAAGCCGGATGACATCCAGGACTTGGTATTTACGTGAGGTTGTCGGCAAGATTATCAAATTAAAATTACTCTGGATGGCATTCTGCTGTCTTTAATGGCACCCCGGTGGAAAGTGCAGGCAGGTAGTTGTGCATAATGCTCACGTTTTTTTCTGAGACAGACAACACTTTTCGTACATACCAGGATGAGCGGCACACAAGAACTCTCGCGTCGAGTGTGCCTTAATTAATACAAATGTTAACTACTCTTACAAACAGGTTACATTTAAATGCCAAACACCAGTTATTCATTGCCCGTGAGTTATTTGTCTTGTTTACATATGTGTGAATTAAGCGTGTTTTGAAGCAGTGTGTTTCTCGAGGTCAGAACTAAAAATAGCAAGCACGCATTGTTTGTTTTCCATCGAGAGTCAGGACAAATCGGAGAGCACGGGCGGCTTGCTGCCGGCTGCCGTTACGAGCAGAAAGAAGAAGAGCTCTGCGGTGTTCGTGCGGGGACGTTCCTGGGTGCCGGAGCTAGCAGGTTTTAGTGGAAACTTTACTTTTTGGTCAGCACTTCCTTGCTTGTACAAGGCTACATGCTTGTGCTCCCCATGTGGAGAGCTGTGTGTACGCCAGCTTGCAGAGGGAGGGAGACGAAGCGGGCTCATTCGCTTCTCCTTCCACTCGTATTTTCCGCTGGACTTCTCGTGCCACCAAATAAGCAGCAAAGAACTGGTTACTGGTCTTTGCATTTAAATAGCCCTTGTATGGAAATAAGGGGCACCCCGCGAGGGCTGCCGTGACCTGAGCTTTTGTTTCCCCTTGGCATTGCTCGCTGTAGGCTGCTTGCTGCAGGCCTACAGGGCTTTCAGCTGCAGGATCTGCAGGCTGCCCCATGGCCCAAACTGCCCCAGCCCCTACCACTGGTGGGGATGCTCAGAAGAGCCCTCATGCAGCCATCCATGAAGCTGTTTATCTGGAATGGGTGGTGTTTTTTTTTTTTTTTTTTTCCTTCTCCTTTTTTTCTTTTCCATTCAGGAATACCTCAGTCACAGCTGCTGCTGTTCTACGAGGTGGAAACCTCTAAGAGGTTTTCCTGTGGTGAAGGTAGGAAGGGAAGCTTTTCGAAGAAGCCACAAGGCAAGTGCCAAGATGCTGCTTTCCAGTTTTGCTTTAAAGCTCCGTGCAACTGCTGCTGATCAGAGGACTGGTTCATGAAAATGCTCCCTGAGCCGTAATTCTTACAGAACAGCCTGCTCACGTGCTTGCTCATGGCGCTGTGCGAGCACCCCCTTGAAAAGCAAGCTTGCTGTGCTGCAGATCCCACCCAACACAGAAGGTTATTTGTGGAGCTGCCCAGGGAGTCAGGTCTGCAGCACCTCAACCTACAGACCTGCTGCAAGCTGAGCTGAGTTTGCTCTCGTCCGAGCCGGATTTCCATAACCTGGCTATCGATGCTGCGCTGAGAAGGAGGTGTGGGGACTGAATAGACAGCACCAAGGCTTAGCGCTGGAAGCTCTGCATCAAGCCTTGCGAAGGGAAAAAAGCCCAGATTCTGGGCGCTCCTTCAAAAAATCTGTTTACACCTCCTCACTGTAGAGGAGCCCTTTCTGATGTTATTCTCTTCGTGGAAGAGGGCAGGCTGGGGTGAGCAGGGAGAACTTCGACCTGGATTTCACATAGAGTGCCTGGTCTGGGGGAGGCTGCAGGGTGGGCAGGGCTGGCCTCTGCCCCCCGCGGCCCCCCGCGGCCTGCAGTGCTCTGTGCTCTGACCTGTGAAGTGGCCTTTGATAATTTTATTGCTGGGTTTAGGGCTGCTTCTGGAGCTGTCTTGAGCAATGTGTCTTTTGGGAGAGTTAGCCTGTGCTTTGATTAGGCAGTCTCTGCTTTCAGCAATAAAGAGCCTTAATTCTGCTGCACCAAGGGTCTTGCAAGACAGACAGCAGAGCTGGAAAAACAGATGTCTGAGTCAAGGGATGCACGCTGGGCTGCTCGGGTTCCTCGGTGCTAGGCGGGAAAGAGAAATTTCGGCCAGTGTTTCTGAGACCTTTGCATTGCATGGCCCCACGTGACAACAGAAGAAAAAACATTCAAGGCTCTTCTGCCATGTAATGAAAGAAATCAAGAGAAGCCCCTGTACTGTCCGTAACCTCCAGGCTCATTGGAGATGCACTGGCAGATTCCCCTGCCAGCCCAGGTTCCTGCTTTGAAACGCCTCTTTTATCTAATCTCTGCTAATGCATCCTGAGCGATAAGGGATGTTTTCATTTTCTCCATCCCTTCTCATGATTTCTGGGAGGCTGGGGTTTGCTTTAAGTGTTTCATGAAAGCCCAAAGCCGTGGCTTTAAGCAGCAGTGCGTTTGTTAGGTACTTGAGTCGGGCGCCCTGGCTTCCTCCATGTCGCAGTCAGCGCTGGTCCTGCTGGCAGCACTCGATAAGTAACAGTGATTCCCACAGAGCAGATGGAGGTGTTTGCATGGTCCTTGTGTGGAGGCAGTGAGCCAGCCCTGGAGGTTACCCACAGTGAGGTTTCCACCAGGTGCATTTAAACCTTGACTGATGGTACAGTCCTGTTTGCAGTGCCCCAGAGAACACATCAGATGTGGCCATGAAGGTCCAGATTTCGGGCTGCCAGGGCTGCAAAGAGCCACGTGCAAGTCACCAAAGCTGCCAAAACATGCCGGTGATGTGCTGCAGGATGGACGGAAGAACTTCAGTGCCTGCCAGGCTCCGAAATGGTGTTTGCAGAGCCAAACGTGGGCTGCTCCCGTGCCGGAGGTGGGGGCACTGGCTGTGCCCGCTGCCTGAGCCCTCCCTGCGAGCCGAGCTGGCAAAACTGGTTCAAACACGCCGCTGCTGCTGCTAATCTGCTTAATGTCTTGACAAGTTGTAATAGCGCATAATCTGCTACTTCTTGTGGGAAACATAACTATTATCGGCGTCAGTTTTAAGTGTCTGGTCATGCTGCTGGAACCGAGAGAATTTAAGTCACAGAGCTGACCCGGTGCATTCAACCCGGCTGCGCTTAGTCTGTTTTCTTTTTTTTTTTTTTAATTAAAAATAAGCCACTATTCCCTCAGAAGGGTTGAACTGGAAAAGAAGACCCCAGTCCTCAGGCTTTAGCTTCAGCTTATTTGACGCCTTGAGGTTTCTCCTCATCATGTGTCCCTGTAGCTCATGGCAGTGGAACGGAGCTGCCATGGCGAGGATGCAGAACCGGGGAAGAGAAGGAACACGGCAGCGCTAAATGAGCTCTGTTCTCACACGCTGTAAGGGCCAGGAGCTGCAGACGTGGGAGCCTCCCAAGGTGTGTTCGGGCTAGTTACCGCAGCACCACGTCCGCGGCTCTGTGGGTTTGGTGCCTGCGCGTGTTTGCTGTAAGCAGCGCAGTTGCCCCGTGCTCAGGCGTAGGTTTAGCTGCAGGAACATGCCTCACATCACTGCGGCTTGTTCTCAGATGGCAAGAGAGATAGTTGTGGTGTGTGCACATGTACGCTTCTGTGATGGCATCTGTGCAAACAAGCGGCTCTTTCCTTCTCAACTGCGCTGGCATCATTCGTGACGCAACTTCTGTGTGTTCAGACAAGGCTTTGGGCAGAAAACTGGCATTTTTTCTCCGGATCTGGCTGTCCCAGTGGAAGAAGTTGCTGTTCTCAGCAGCGTGGGACCAGCCCTTGCTGATTAGTGGCTTCACTGATCTGCCCACGGAGCAGATCCCTAATTGCGCAGAATCAGCCGTGCTCACAGGTTGCCTGTTTAAACCCTTCACCTAACTTGACGGAAGCCAATCAGCCAAGCTGCTGGGACAAACGGGGCTGTGTTCTGCTGTGACGGGAGGAGTGGGCATATTGTGCTTGTGCTTGTGTAAGTATGTATGTGTGAGGTAAAAGTAAAGCCATAAAACAGCGTCAGAAGTCAAGAAGCAGAAAGCAGCGAAGATGATGATGATGAACACGAGGAACATCAGCAAGTGAGTTTAGAAGATAGAAAAATGTAAAAAGGATCACAGAAAATAAATGCAAGGCAAAGGCTCAGGGTGTGAGAGCCCTCTCTCACAGGCAGCATTGCCTGTGGATGCGCTGCAGGATCACCGTGCCTTGGGGAATGGATGGTCTCCTGGGTCCGGGTCCAGCCTCACAGCTCCCCGTGCATCAGTGGGGGTTTTGTCTGGGTAAGGGCTGCTTGGAGAGCTCTAAACAAGAGATGAGCAATGCTGCTGCCATTTCTTCTCTGAAAGAAGAGACTGCAGTGGATTTTCTTTGCATTTGAAAAAGTGGTGAAGAAAAGCTTTTTCTGAAGCTTCTTGGTCTTTTAATGCCTACAGATCTATTTTTCCATGTTCCACCTATTTGGAAAGACGTGGAAAGGTAGTGAGTAATGCTCAGCACTCATCAGCGTGTGCATGAGCTCCTCATATGACAGTTAATGAGATTGTTCTCAAAACTTCACGATTTATATGAGGACAGCTGTTAGGATCTGTCTTATGAATCGCTTGGAGATTTAAATAGAGTTTATGTTTTTTAGGAAATGGCTCTCCAAGCCTTAATAAACAGTATTTCATTGTCAGAACCTAAGAATGTCCAATTCCCTCTTCTGAGGGCCGTGTTTCAGCATATTGCTTCCTTATTTGTCTGCGATGTTCTGCTTCAGTGCCTCTGTCTCGCCATGGGGCAAAGAGCTGAAGTACGAAAGCCCCAGGGCCTTCAAAAAGAAATCTCGTGTAATAAAACTATATTGCTTTCACACAAATGTGGAACCCAAAGCAAACTTTTGCTTCTTAACAGCCACTTAGAACAAGGTTTAATCTGATCTGGGAATCACTTCTTTTTCAAAGAAGCCATTTCTGGTTTTCCTGCAGCAGAAACCAGCCCCTCTCCTTGCTGTGGGGCCGAGTTGTCGGCTGCGGGGCTCGGGCTGAGTTAAAGGTCCTCTGGGGCCACCTGAGGCTTTGGAGAGCGCTGTGGTTGATGTATGCAACCTCACCTGCCTCTGTGTGTGGGAACTGACCTTGCGCTCCCTGCTTTTACGGGGCCCGAGATAATGGGGCTGTAAACCCGTTAGCAGTCCGTAGGCACTTCCATAGCTGAAATAGCCATTAGGTGTGAGGCGCAAATAGAGGAGAACACGCACGGATCCCCGGTGTGGCCGTGAGGAGGGTGGGATGGGTGATCACAGCCTGAGATGGGGATGCTGTGGCACGGTGCAGACCGGTGCAGGATCAGGTGCACCTGGAGCAATGAATCTCTGGCCAGAAAGCAGGAGGCAGCCCTGGCAAGGCTCCCAACCATCCTCATGTCCCTGCTGTCCCCACAATGTCCCAGCCACTTGGGGCTGAAGAACTGACTTTTATTTTAGTGTCTGAACAGCAGCTCAGACGAGGCTTGTTTTCTGTGACTAGGCTTATGATGCAAATACCAAATACATGATAATAGCTACATTTAAGCAGAAGTTCGGTAGCAGGATTAGTATTACTTTTTAAATATTTTTGTGGGGTTTTGTTGCTAAGTAAATGCTTATAAACTGCACCTGACTGCTTGTCAGTGTGTACAGAGAGGAATTCTTATGCATTAGTAACATAGGTTCCTATGTTACTAAACCCAGCATAGGTTTCATAGGTTCCTGAGATGAAGCTGGCTGTGCAGCTTTTTCACGTCAGAAATGCTCTGTTCGGTACTTTTGGAGTCATTGTCTTCTACTGTTCTGTTGCTGTGAGACTCTTAAGACTGGTGTTTAATGCGAGTTGGAGCTTTAAAACAGGCCAAAAGCTGCTCCTTGCTTCTGACCATCCAAGTGGTTTCCTCTGCTTTGGGGTGGAAGGAGGGCGTTTGAACTTTTTACATTGAACAGAACTATTTGTTTTATTTTTCTCAAGTCAGTCCACCTGCTTTCCTCTGGAAATAAGGCATCAGATCTGCCAATGGGTTTGGGGAGGTAGAGAGCAACCTAACGACAAGCCAGCTTTCCCAACTTTTGGCCATGTCCACCAGTGGCAGGCAGGTCAGATCAAGGCTCTCTTCTCCATCAGTCTTGTTCGCTGAAGCGTGTGGGAGCAGGGAGCTGTGCTAACAGTTTGGGCTGGGCAGAGGCAGGTGTTTGCTGCTCCAGGGAGAGGAGTGGGCAGCTTGTCTTGGTGCAGGTAGTCCCCATGAGCAGAAGGGGGAAAGCTGCAGTTGACTCTTTGTCCTGCTGCTTGCTGCTGTTTTCCCACTCCTCCTTGTTTGAAAGCAGAAATAAACCAGTTCTGGGAGAGATCTAAGCCCCTTATACCTATTGAAGGACAATAGAGTTGGGTACCTAAATGCACTTTGAGAATGAGAGTGTTTTGAGTCCTGGTGTTTCGGTGAATTATTTGTCATGTTGGTGGGGCAATGTCCCCCAGTGTCTCAGACATAAAGCAGGGGCTGACCATTGCAGTAGGCGTCGGACAAATGTGCAGCTATTTGTGCCTGCTCCAGAGCATTTCAGTTTAGAGGTTAAAGACACAGGCACCAAGTGGGACACGTTGTCACTACATGTTGCATCACCTGGCCCTTATCAGTATTTCTCTAAGGCCACTTTTGGGAGCGCAGCCAGCAGTTCTGCACTCCCGTTGTTTTTGTGATCATTTTTTCCCTAGCAATTCTCTCAAGTGATTCAGTAAACTGCAGATCTGGCAATCCCAGTCGCGGATCCTCTTGACCCTTTCAAAAATGGAACAAACATTGTCTGATGCTTTAAAACCTTCCTCCTGCAGGGCACTGTGGAAGGGAAGCTGAGCGTGTTTGGTTCTTGCAGAGCTGAGCTCTTAAATTGATAGTGCCTGTAGTTATATGTAGCTCTCGTGAAAGAAAATAAGAGAAACATCTTAAATCTTTAAACCTCTCAAGGCCATCCTTTCCTTGCCATACAGTGAGAAATGTGTAACTCTGTAATATCAGAAGAAATCCTACATGAATGTAGCCATGCCAAGATGTGCTTACAGATAAACCATCTCGTACTGGGCGAGCCAGTGCCTGCCAGGGTCGCTCGTGGGGGTCTTTTAAGGCTACTGCCAGCTTTTTGTTAACGTACCTGGCTTTCGAAAGCATTGCACGTGTTTCAGAAAGCCACAGAGTGATGCTGTAGTCGCTCCGTTCACACCATGTAGACCTCAAGGCTGGTTAGCTTCTGTGCTGAAATACTTTTTCTAAAATAACAGCGGATGGCACGTATGTCTGACCAGATCTTTTGGAATGAACATGGGTTGTGCTTTCATTTTATTTTGGTTTGGTTTAACTAACGAGAAGCACAAGTAAATGTTGTTTGTTGCCTGGAGGGAGATCTTGAATGCGGATCATTAAGAAATGGGGTCAGATGAGGAAGAGAAAATATCACCGTCCCCAAACTGGAACTTGCAAAGCCACGCACTGTGCAGCGCCCCACGGAGCTGGAAATCTTCTGTCAATACTCATATGATTGCGATGGTCGGCAGTGCTGATAGCAGTGCCTGGCTTCAGGGGCTGTGCTATCCCTGCTTGTCACAACCACTGTGCTTCAGAAGGCTGGATTGCATTTACTCCCGGAGAGCTTGTCTGATTGCTCGCAGCACATAATGATTTGAAAACGAGTTTGTTTTTAGTAATAAACCTTTATGGCTCTTGCAAAGTGGGTCTCTACAGGCTGGTTAGGGCAGAGTCACAGCTCCAGTTAACCTCTGGTTTGGGAAGACTGCTGGTATGCACAGAGATAAGATGAGGTTGTCAGGAAAAGGGGAAATTAAAGATTTTTCTCCCACTGGTTCTAAAATGCACAGCTTGGCTGAGTATACATTTTTTTCCAAAATTCTGAAAAAATATTGAATGATTGTAGCTGTAAGTTACTGGAAATGGAATCCAAAGGCATTAATTAGAATTCTGAGCCATATGGTCACACAAATCCGGAGACCCCCACAACTGCATTTTCATATTTGATGTTTACACATTAAAATTCATCAGTTTGCAGCCAGAGTTGTCTTAGTTAATTTAACTAATACCATAACATTCCTGAGATGCATCATTACACCTCATCATGTAAATATAAACCAGGATGATTAGGGGAGAACCACTCACTTCAAAGAATTAATATAGCTGAAAAACGGCTTACAATTTAGAAGGATTAAAATAAGACGCTAAATTTGTCTCCCTGTGCCCCCTTGCTAAAGCCAGAAGGACCTGAAGCCAGAAGCACCACAACACCTGATTTCTGTGTGTGTATTTTAGCCAGTGCCTTGTTTGCTGTTGTTTCGGTGCCGCAGCAGTGGCCGCGTGTTTGAGGCGGTGGTGCAGGCTCTGAGCAGTGGTGTTGTGGAAGAGGTTGTTCAACTTGTTGGGTTGGCTGGGCACCTAACCTCCAGGAATGGGTGTTCTCCTGTAGGAGATGGGCACTGCCGTGCCTTGGCAGGAAGATATGAGCCTTCTTCTAGCATCCCTGGGGAGAGGGAGCAAATGTTACCTCTGAAATGCTGCTGGGGGCTCACCTGTGCTGGGGTGCTCGGTGAGGCCTGGCCAGCCTCTGTTGTCTTTGACAACAAAAGTAGGGTGATGGTTGGACCAGATGATCTTGGAGGTCTTCTCCAACCTTAATGATTCTATGAATCTATGAATTTTTGACCAGGAGCCTGGCTGGGCAATCAGTGTTTGTGTCTGGTCTTTGACACGGGGATGCAAGAGGCTTGAGGCTTCCCTCCTGCATCTCTTTAACTGGAAACTGCCCTGAGGTGAATCTAAGGTGGATGCATGTCATGGAGAGTTGGGTTCACGTGGCCAATACGTTCATGAAGTTTATGTAGAGACCGGTTGTCACACCTTCTTTTCCCTCAGTGGTTAACTGTCATGTCTTGTGTTGTAGATGTCTGTGTGGTGTAGGCACATACAAGGGGAGGGAACACAGTACAAAGAGAGGGAATACAGCCCTCGGGATTACAGCAGGCAGCTTGCAGACTTGAGGCGGCCAGTAACAACAATGTTTGTAGGGATCTTCCCCCTGGTTTGTGCGTACCAGGTTGGGGCTGGGCTGGTGACATACTAACCAAGGCATGGCAGTTCGGGAGGGCAATGGCAGCGCTCCAGGCTTGTGTGCAATACTCTGCCAGGAGGATCATTTGGAAGTCTTGTCCTTGGGATCGAGACCAGCTGCTCCAGCCCTCCCCCCCCATGGGGGATCCCGTGCGCAAGTTACGCACCCTCCCAGCCGCCTCTTTGGCTGGTGGAAATTTACAGAGCAGCAGGCCTGTGGGAGGACTGGGGTTAGAGTGAAATTGCAGATGTCAGGAACAGGCCTCAAAGCAGCCGGCTGATTGCAAATTGGTTATTGACTCGGGAACCAGTGTTACTAATGGCGTAAGAGGCAATAGGATGTGAAAGAGTCTTCCAGGGGTCACCTAGGCCAGCTCTCTGCCCTAAGGCAAGACCAGCTTATCTAAATAGATGTTTTTGTAGCCTAGTCTTAAAAACCTCCACAGAGGGCAATGTCGTAACCTCACCATGCAATGACTACCAGTGTGGCACTGTCACCCCCGCTTTTCCTAAGGCTTTTCCTAACCTTTCACCTAAACCTTCACCGTTGCAATTTAGGTCTGGATTTGCTATGTCCGATCTGCTGTGGGAAGGGAGAGCAGGTTATTCACTTCTTTCTAGCTACGTGTCATGTATTTGAAAGATAGTTATCATGCCTGTCCTCACTCTTCACTAGACTAAACAACCTAGTTCCTTCAGTCATTCTTTGTAGGTCATGTTTTCGGAGCTGCAGAGAAGCCTTGCTCTCTAGTGGACTGTCAAATCAATCCGCTTCCATTTTTGAAACCGTATGCCCTGAACCAGCTGGCGGTGCGAAGGCAGTGCTACGCAGCGGGTGGAGTTGGTACAGGCCGTCTGCTGGTCATCGGGAGCTCAGGGTGTCAGCCTCTGCGGGCGGTAACAAAGCTCCTTGAGCGAGGCATCATAATCGACATGGTCACTTCATGTCCTGGCCTCTGAGAGGCAGAAACCTCCTCAGTGCATGTACTGGTGCCTTTGAGGTTCCCATATCCAAGCATGTTGTCAGAGTTTGCAGCCTGGGCCGAGTTTTGTTGGCAGGGTGCAGGAGGGATGTGTCTGTCCTGCCTGAAGTACGTGTGAGCACGTCCTTGCTTTTGTAGTCCCGACTTGTGCTTTCATTGCTGCCATCTCATTGATAAAGCAGAAATGCACAAAAAGGAGGCTGAGGGGAGGGAGCAGAGTGCTTCATTTCTCCTCTTGGCTTGTGCAGAGAGTTACCTGAATTTCCAGAGAGCGTCTCAAGCTTGGCTGCTTACAAACTTGGCAGGTTGCCATTGCTTTAAGATTTGTTTTCTTTACTCCTAGTGTTTCGGCTGATTTCATAAGAAATGCTTTGGGACTCTGCGTGCGTGTGTGGGGACCTAGTACAATGAAACCAAACCAAGGGACCATCCCCTTTTTCTTAGCGTGACACAGGTTGAGGAACCTCCTGTCTTCCACTCACGACTTATGCTTGGGCTCAAAATAGACCTTGCAGAAAGCGGTTGCATGCGAGCAGCCAGTTACCAGCATATGTTCTTCAGCAGCAAAGCTGCTCGTACATCAGCCTCTCCTTCCCTGCTGTGCTCTGCTGGAAGTGGCCCGTCCTCCCTGTGATAACCAGGACTTCCAGCAGCAAACAGCCTCCTCCAGTTACACCTCTGGCAAAGGGACCTCAGCAAAGCAAGCGACCGAAACACCACCAGCAGGTACGCCACACCAAGCTGCTCGCCCAAAGTGCAGGATCGAGCCAGCGTCCAAACAAGCAGGACCTGTGGCCAAGAAATGGCTGAAGGAGCCCTCCAGCCCATGTCCCAGGCCTCAGGCTCACACCCCCATGCATTTTTCGCTCTGCTTGCTGATTGATGCAGCTTCTGTGCCTTCCCCTCCCCAAGCCTATGGGCCCTGTGCCAGGCTCAGGAGTTGTGCAAGCGCTCAGCCTTGCAAGGCTGCCAGGTGGTGATGTTGCAAGAGAACACGGGGCTGTTCCTGCTGCATTTTGAGGCGATAATCCTAATTTCCCACTTTTTCAGTATTGGCAACAGCTTTAATGGATGGAACATAATTATCCTGTGAAATAGATTTAATTTCCTACCAGGTCTTTTGTTTCTGCTGGGTAGTCTTAAAACTGCAGGGTTTTGGAGAGAGAATTTCATAACACATGACTGATCGTTCAACAATCCACGTGCGACCCTGGAGTGTTTTTACAGACTCCGTGTAGCTGTTGAATACAAATATTTTTTTACTTCCTCAGTATTTGCTAAACATTTAGGTCTTAATCATCTGCTGACTTTCCATTTCGAGCTGCACATGCCAACAAGCCAACTCTGCTCGTTTCCCGCGGGCCATGCTCACGGGTTAAACAATAACCGATTTGGGACATTCATTACTTGGGTGAAACATCTCTTGGAGCTTGAAACCAAGGCTCTGCTCCAATACACGGCAAGATTTATGGCCTGGCAGATAAATTGGATTTAGCACAGCTGAAGCTGTAATACAGTTGTATGAGAGTGCAGTGTGTGAATGTGGGTGCGGGGGCTAGGTGGGGCTCAGATACCTTCTGGAAGTGTGGGCTTTTCCTTTCCAGCCTCCTTTTCCTGCAAAACTTAGCTAAAGCAGTGCGGAAAAACAAAGCAGATACGTTTGGAAAGGATCACTTCTGCCTGGCTGACTTCAGAAAGATGGGTAATTTTAAAACAACAGCATTATTTCTTTGAGGTTGAACTGACTCAGAAGATTTCTTCTCCCGCTTCTTCCATCCTCAGGGTTAGATTTTATTTTGTTGCAAGTACAGGTCCAGCCTGAGCATGGGTCCTACCATTTTGTTTTTATTTATTAATTTCTGGGGGAATCTTCATAGAGAATTTGCCAGAGGCGTTAAAATCTTTGAGAAATGGAGTGCACCTTATTAGGGCGTTTTTTGTCTTCTCCCTTGCCATCCTGCTTTGAAACATCTAGTACCTAAATAGGGAAGAAGAAAGTGCCAGCAGTGGAAGGAAGGGAGGACAGAAGATCATGATCTTCCTGTTCTATCCAGCACCCCTCAGTGATTAAGGCTTTGGCCTGTGATTGTTGTTTTGGGATGGAAAATGAGATATTACTGAAATGCTGGATGGAGGTGGATCAAGGCTGTGGAGCAAGCCAGGCCAGTGGTGTAGACACTACTGAGATACATCTAGAAGGGTCAGGCATGTACCTGTCTTCAAAACTTGTGTTCAGGTCGTTGCTGCTTAAGCAGGGCTGTCACTGGCTAGGAAGGCTTTTTGGGTTTAACCACTCATTTTTGGCATGTTTTCCCCAGAAAAGAAGGGTACCATGTCTGTGTGACAGCTGCAAGCTGATCTCCAGGGTCTCCTCAACACACAAGAGATGTGGAAGGCTTCTTGGATGTGTTTGTGTACTCCAGAGCATTCTTGGAGGAGATGAGAGCCAGCCAAGTGCTGCAACATCATTGGAATTAAGGGATTTCTTCCTGGAAAAAAAAAAAAAAGGAAGGAGGGAGAGAGAAGTGTATCAGGGCATCAGGCAGCAGAGAGGTGACACAAAGCAGCTCTCCTTTGCCGTGCTTCAGAGTTCCACGTTGCCTCCAGGAGTCTCCAGCCATGCAGACTAACATGCATTACATTAATATCGTCAATCCAAAGCTTAATTTCACGAAGGCTACAAAGCGAAGCGGGTTGGGAAGGAGGGTCAACTCTCTCCGTACGAGCAGTCTTAATTAAAATGATTTGGAGGGTGTGCCTGCTACCTTGTCATGGAGCGTAACCCAGGGACGGATGCCTGTGGGAATGCAAGCTGTAGTGCTGGAACCGGGCGTAACGCAACCCCCTCGGGGGAAGATGTGCGTCAGGACTTGTCGGCTTGGCCGCGGCACCATCCTGCTCTACGAGCTCGAGATCTGCCTGGCTTTGCCGTGCGGGGCCGCAGTGCCGTGCTCGCTTCTCCCTGCCCCACCTCCTGCAGGGAGCAGATAGGTGCTTTGGGGTGGTGTACGGTTGTCAGGGTGCCTGGGAGATTTCCTTACGTCCTGTATATAGACATCTGTTTACAGAGGTGGTAGTAGTGGCAAATCAAGTAACAGCAAAGTGTGGTTGCAGGCTGTGGGAAGCGTGTGTCTGGACATTTTGTGGATGCAGACATTTTCTGGCATTGTGGACTACAATCCACAGAAAGCCTGCTTGTTCCTTTAAAAAAAAAAAAAAGTTCCTAACTGGTTGGTTCAAAATTCACCAGTCCAGATCATTGCTTTCCAGCGGCAGCACTTTATGCTTTTCATTGGCCATTGCTTACAGCATCAGTGGACAGTGCAAGGAGAAAATGTGCTCATTAGATATGAACTTAATTGAGAGTGACATGGCTGGGTATTAATATTAGTCTTGCCGCAGGCTTTTTCTTTCCTTTTTGTTTTTCTATTCATGCCAGTAGCTACCGAGCATGTCACCATTTACCCAATTCCATAACAGCGCCGCCAATAAGAGGTATAGATTTCCCAATTTCCTTCCAAACGTACACGTAGCATCCAAAGCGCCTCTCCTAGATGAGAGCAGTGAGTGCAGGAGCACGAGGCCGCCCTTGCTCCTGACGTGACCTTTTTTTGGTGGTATTTCTGTTGCAGGGATCCGTGCTGACCGCTCTGCCGGTGCCTCGCGGGATTTAACTTGGCATTTGTTTCGCTGGGGAATGGTTTGGTGACAAGAAGCTGACGCAGATTTATTCGGGGTCCTTTCCCTGAGTGCTCCCACCTCTTTCCCCTCCCCCAGATGTGCTCGGGAGAAGAAATAAATTAATTAGATCAAATGGAAGGGGCCTTTTCCAGCAGCACTGGCAAGGAGAGAGGCACGCCGGGAAGCGCCGGTGCGAGCGGGGCTCTGATTGGCGCGGGGGGCGGCGGCGATCTGCGGGCAGAGCGGGCTGTGCTCCTTTGTGCTTCACGGCTTTCCTGTGTACGGCAGGGCAAAGATGCTGTTTTTGGTAAACAAGCCTGTTTTAGGGCAGGTTCCCATTTTTTCAGGCTTTCCTCGCCCCTGTGAGCGCTGCCTGCAAGCCCTGCGAGAGAGCAGCCAGAGGCTGCTGGGGACAAGCTCAGACGCCTGTCGCGGGCTGATTTGTGGCTCCCCAGGCCGGGGCTCCACGCGTTGTCCCGTGGTTCCTGGCCAGGACGAACAATTAGCCCGAGCAGTTTGTCTCCCAAGTCAGTGCCATCTGTGCGGGGAGCATTGTTTGCTGCACAAAAGGATGTGGAGGGATGAGGGGTTACGTCGTTAAAAAAAACCACACACGACTGAATGGAAGA
Source organism: Oxyura jamaicensis (assembly GCF_011077185.1). Taxonomy (NCBI): domain Eukaryota; kingdom Metazoa; phylum Chordata; class Aves; order Anseriformes; family Anatidae; genus Oxyura; species Oxyura jamaicensis. Next base: position 42,023,586 of record NC_048897.1, on the reverse strand, counting down.
AAGGATGCTGTCACCTGCCTCTAGCTGAACGCGGGAGCGTTTGCATTGTTCCCTCCTGACACGTTGGTGTCACTTTTATTACCTGCAGCCGTGCCAGAGCTCTGTAGTGTGGCATTTATTTGGGGACATGGCAATAGACTGGGTCATCCTGCTCGCTACTGATATGTCTTGTTTTGTTTATATATATTTTACAGGGTTCAGCCTGACAGTTTTGTCTCCTGAGTAATTAAACTGAATTATTGAAGGCTCTGAAATTAACACTGCCGTTTTTAATAATTAAAATAAAGTAAATCTCAGCCTGTTTCACAAGTTAGCTTATTTCCTCGTCCTGATTTTGAAGGTGCGTGTGAACTTGGTTGGAAGAATGTGAGCGCTCACATGGCTTGGTTTTAAATTTTTGTTTAACAAAAATACGGGGGAAAACCCTGGGTTTCCTGAAAGGTCTCTAAAACCATCCAGGCCTTCAGAGAAAACAGAGCAGCAGGAAGGGGGAATTCAGTGTATGGGTAGGCGCTGCTGGGAGGAGCCTTTCCTGCCCACAGCTCCAGGCAAATACATGGAAGAGAGAAAAAGAGTGTGGGATAGGATCCCAGGGCAGGGGATGAGCTTTACAGATAGTTTATATATATATATATATAAATTTTTAAGTTGTAACAGTGCCCTCTTTTAACTGCCCCAATTATATCATGTGGTTTGATTAAAAAAAAATACATATCTGCAAATATTTGGATTTTATTATTTGCCGTGGATTTGAGAATATTCCTAGGCTGACGTTAGGGACTCATGGGGTGGTGGAGCTTGGTCTGAGTAACTCCAGCATTAAGAGTGAGGCTCTGCTCTTCCTTCTCTTGCTCTGGGCCAGTAGCACTCAGCTCCACATCTCTGAAGGATTCAGGTTTATTTCTCTTGACAAGGCTTCACACAACCTGGCACCTCCCGCTGTATGCCAGGTTCTACTGTTTCTTGCAGAGTCCAGGGCTGGAAGTGTGGCTTGTGTCATCCCTGAATGAGCAGCAGAGAGGGAAGGGCACGCTCCCCATAAGGTGGCCAAAAGGGGACTGGGATGCTCTAGTCCCACCTGTGCTGCTGCCTTCTGGGGACGAGCGTTTCCTGACAGTGAGGGAGAAGCGGGAAGCAGAGCAGGGGGTCAGAAGGTAACTGAGGCTGGGAGGGACCCCAGGAGGTCTCTAGACCAACCTGCTGCTCCAAGCAGGCTTGGCCACGGGATCAGGCTGCTCAGGGCTTTGTTCTCTTGGGTCTGGAAAAACCTCGAAGGCTCAAGTCCTCACAATCTCTCCGTGCAGCCCTGCAATGCCGGACTGAAGGAACGAGGAAGCTCCAGAGGCCAGACACCTTTCCGAGCCCCTGCGTGCGCGTGGTGAGGTCTGAGCCGTGGAGGGGACGGTCCTTGCTCACACGTGGGTTACGAGAGCTGGAGAAGAGGAGGAGCGGCTCCAGCCCAGAGGAATTCAGCTGGCTTATCAGTGCGCACCCAGCACTTCATACTGATAACACATTGCCCTATTGCCTTGGTAACCCCCTGCGTTGTGGCAGCAGCTGCCTCTGCGTTGGCGGGCAGCAGGTGAGGGTTAGCAGGTGATGGAGAGCTCGGCGTTACCGGTGGCTGCAGGGATGGGGCCAAGGGGATGGTTGGGGCCGAGGGGTTGTTTTACTGCGGGGAGAAGAGTGTGGGCACCGAGCTTCTGGCTCCCCTCGCTGCCACGGTGTGAGACTTCAGTGCTGATCTCAAAGTCACCGGCTGCACTTGCTGCGGAAGGGCTGAAGGATGTGGCTTTGTGTTGCGAAACGCCAGCGGCTCTTAAGCTTTAGCCTCATCACCACATAAAAGGGAGCGTGGTTTAGGTGCTGGATCAGGCCTCGTGGGGCTGGCCGCAGCCTTCTCGTGTAACCTTAGGCAAGTCCCTTAGCTCCCCTGTATCACAGTTCCATCTGTGAAATGGGCTAGCAGGGCTGCTGCTCTCCGCTCTGTTCAACTGAACCGTAAGGGCTTGGGGCAGAGGTGGCTTCCTCGAGCATTGCAGGATGGGGCAGGGGACATCTCCCTTCTGGGCTGGTCCTGTGGGAGAAGACCCTGCTGGCTGACCTCTCTGCAGCTCTGATGTTTTAATTTCGGGTGTGCAGAGCCACTTTCCACCCTGTAGGAGCAGAAATGCCTGCTTATATGCTTTAGAGTCTGGTGGGCAATGGGCGGTGGTAGATCAGACCTGCCTGGAGGGGGTTTCAGCATCCTGCTTGCAGGATCTCTTTGGGCTGAGTTTGCAGAGCTCGTGGGGAAAGGGGCTGATAGGAGGCACTGGAGGCTGCCGTGTTGTGGTCCACATCTCAGAGATGGGTTCCCAGACTTCTGTGCTCTTGTTTTGCTCATAGACGCCTATTTATCACCGATGAGCAGTTGCAAGAAAACGAGACAAATAAATTAAAACCACCGTCCCTGGGGGTGTTCAAGGAAAGTTTGGACCTGGCACTTAGGGACATGATTTAGTGGGGTGATACTGGTAGTAGGGTGATGGTTGGGCCAGATGGTCTTGAAGGTCGCTTCCAACCTTTATGATCCTATGATTCTATGAAATAATAAATAATACTGTTGCTAAAGCACCTATGTGAAAGATTTTTAGCTTTGTATGCCCTCTGGCCCATGTTCCCTCTCGTTTGGTGCTCTGGGCATACAGGAAAGTGCGAAGCGTGAGGGACATGTGTGCTGCTGGGGAATGCTCACTGGGCACCTCCCAGATCGCTTGCAAAGAAACTTTTCGGCATTCAGATGCAGGGCTGGTACTTCAGAGAGCTCCTACAGATGAAATACTTGGCAAACCCATTTTCACATCTCTGAAACTGTGGGAAGATTTTTTTTTAATTGGAAAATCTGGTTCAGCCCCTTCCTAATTTTCAGGAAAGACTGATGGAAGGATTATGACCAACCCTAATTTTGCAAATGAGGTAAGGAAGCAAAGCAAGCAGAATAAAACCACAGGGTAATGTGTCATCTCGGGCCCCGTCTTCACTCACTAGGCACACAGTTTAGTCGTAATGGTGTGTGAACTTTTCTGCAAGTAAATGTTCTGGAGTATGTTTTGCCAAAGGAAAGAAATCTCAGCAATACCAGATCTCATGATATCTCCCTGCTGTTTGGGGCATGCAAATTATGGGCGAGTTTCTAATGTGTTCAGTTCCCACAAGCCTAAACTGAATCCTTAAGGAGAAGCCAGTGGGAAAGACGTTTCCCAAGACAGCAGAACTTTTTTTCCTAGCCTTTGCAAAGAGATTCTTTTTTTCTTTTAAGAGCATCAATATTAGCTAACCTTCTTCCTCATAGGAACAAAAAGCGTGAGCTTTCCCATTGCTAGCTGGGCACGTTGCCTGAGCAGAGGCCACTGGGCTCATCCTGTAGGATTTAGACCTGGGGCTCAGCACTCCTGGCATTTCCGTACCGATGGCTCTGAGCTGACTCCTTGGTCCTGTAGGTGCCTCAGCTGGGTTATGCAACTGCAGGCAGGTGGGGCTGGCCTCTCTTCTGCCAGAGGCAGGAAGGGAAAGACGTTTTGGTAGGAGTGGGGTTTTCTCCAGGAGCACAACGTAACATCCCTTTCTCAGTGGTTATCTGCAGCAGTTAGCTTTTGGCCTTGTCCTCGTGGCGTTGCCCTCCCTGCATCTCCCAAGGGCTTTCTGCTGCCTTTGCTGGGCTCTGCCACCGCCTGCAGCTGAGACCACCCGGCGCCTCAGGGTCACCCCGCAGGGCACTGGTGGCCTCCACCTACCGGGAGGGCTTGTGCTCACCCAACAGATAAGCGGGCAGCAGGAGGAGCGCTGTGCTTTCTGTTTTCTGCTTCTGCTTTCTTGCCCTTGATGGTGTCCTTTACGGGCAGAAGCACAGCCGGTTGATTACACGTGTGCGTCGCTCTGATATCGTTAATTATAATTCACAAAATGGTTCAGAAAGTCAACGGTGGTGCAGTAACTGGTAAACCCCCTGAACTTTCCAAGGGCTTTGTGTAAGGACGGCCCCAAAGCTCTTGTGGTGGCCACGAATCCACCAGGATTCACCAGCATAGCACCATAACAAGCTGCCAGTCATTACATGCAAACCCGATAATACTTCCAAAATGTTTTGTTATGGCTTTTCTAAGGTATTGTTGCTGAACCTGTGCTACTGGCACCTGGATATTTGAGATCCTCTTTGAAAATGAAGACAATGGGAGGAAAGGATAAAAAAAGAATGAATCTTCTGAATCTTTACCCTTTGTCCACTGCCTTAATTAAAAGGAATTAGTGAGAGCAAAAGTGTTTGCCCTCCATTATATGGGAACTGCCTTTTCTGACCAAGGGACTGTGAGATAGTGAAGAAAATGCTGTTGAAGGCTGAGGCCAGCTTTGGGTCTGCTAAGCAGTGTCTGTCGTCTTCCCTTCTCCACTGAAGCTGTACTAATCTGTCTGAAAGCTCGCCTTCCCAGGGGCCACCCGGCACTTGCCGTGCTGTGGCAGTGACCTGAAGGAGAGTCTGTTACTTGTGGTGCTTTGTGAAAAAGCTGAAACCCAATTTTATACCTAAGAAAAACCCTCTGTTAAAACAGCGGTTGAGGTGCTGAAGGGTCCTAAGCCAAGACGTGCTTCTGGATGTGCCCAGTCTGAAGGTGTTGAAAGTCTTGAAGGGCTGTTCCTGAGTCCCGTACCTCCTTTCCCTAGTTCCTAGCCTAAATGTCTTCAGCTCCAGTCTGTGTCTGTCTTTTCATCCCTTTCGGCTGCTGAACGTTTTGCTTTCCCGTTGCCCGAGGCAAGTGAAGCTGAATCCTGAAGGAGCACAAATCTGTTGGTGCGAATCCTGGAGTTCGGGTATAATTACGTTCCTTGAATGCTAATAACAGTACCCAACCTCATGGAACACCCTACGGATGTCATAAGCAGCCCTGCAGGATGACTCTCAACCCTCCACTGTTTTAGAGAGAAATGGAGCCTCGTCTCCAGCTGAGCTCCCTTCCTGTTAATTCATGTACAGCGTGCACGGCCGAGCCAAGGGAGAGATCTGTAGGTGGGTGCTAGCACGATGTGCTGGAAGATAACCTTGCAGGAACGTGGTCGAGGATGCCTCAAAGCTGCTGGTTGTTTGCTACATTCACAAGGAGATGCATTTGAGTCAGTCTTGGCTCACCAAAAGGGTAGTGCTGCTTCTCCGGCGTGCCAGCTTGCCTCGCAGCTCTCTGCTCAGCACTTGTGCCCAGGAACCTCCCAGGAAGATGAGCGTCGGTGCTGAGGGGCACGGGGAGTCTTGGGGGGAGACAGGACAGCCCGTGCCCCTCACAACCCCACTGCCAGCCCCTGCTCCTGGAGAGGAGACGACCCGGTGCCTGGAGCTGGGTCGGGGCTGGGAGGAGGACGCTGCCCGTGGCCCTGCTGATGGCTTGTGCTGTGTAGCTGAGCCAGCAGAGCGTATGGGCTCTGAGCACGGGCCTTTTTTCACTGATTTTTGTATCGTTCCTCAGGTTGCCGAGCTGCTCAGTAAGAGCTGCGGCGCGCTTTGGCAGCCCCAGACTTGCGAGCGCCGCTGAGCCGGCAGGTTGGTGATGCGGCACAGCTGGGCTGCAAACACCCCGGCAGTACTGTAACACATCGTGCTCCGGGCTCGGCTCACCCCAGCATCCCGAGCTGGAGGGGAAAGGAGCGGCGGGGGGCCATCAGCTCCCATTTGGAAATGGAGCACCGGGTGCCTTCTTTCATGGGAAGCTTCGGCTCGCTCGTGCTGGGTGGCTGCCAGGGGTGGGCCCTGGCTCCCCATGCATGTCCCGTCCGCCCGTGGTTAGTGGCAGGCTTTTAAGTATAACGTAGACGTCCAAGCTCCCAGGCTCTGGCTGCTCTCTGCTCTCCCTTGCCCTGGTCCTTGCCCTCCTGCCATCTCCCTTGCAGCTTTTCCCAGCTACAGGACCCCCAGGCAGTTTGGTACTTTCAGTGGCACTTCTCTGCAGCGAGGGAGAAACCCTTTTCTTTTTGTGGTACTTGTTAACGTGTTTTGCTGGAGGAAGCATTCGTTAAAAGGGTCAAATAGGGTCAGAGGCGGTAAATTTGGGCCCCTGGGCATGCTGCAGCTTGATGGGCACAAACTTTCTGCGCTGCTTGGGAGCATCTGTCAGAGACTTGAGGTGCTGTTGTATCAAAGGCTGACACTGGCTACAGCAGCACCATCCACGCTCGCTTTTCTCCTCCTTCTGGCAAGAAATTTGCTGGGAAACCGTTTGTGTTATTTAACTAACGATGACTAATACCTGAGAGTAGATGTCTGTGCAATGTGGGATTGTGCCCGTCTGAGGTCTCCACATTTCCCCTCTGGTTTTCGTGCCTGAGAACACAGCTTCTCCTAAAAGAGATAAAAAAGAAAAACACTTCACAGGAATCCTTTTCATTCCCTCATTTTGGCAGTGAATCATCCTGAAATTAAGTTCTCTAAAAATGCCCATCTCAGTGTTAGCTGAGGCAACGCTGGAGCCTGGGTGATGAGTAGTTTTGGGGAGAAGCAGAGAAGCTCTGGAGGCTTTTGTCTCCTCTGTGACTGCCCTCCTGTGCACCTGGGGGCCTTTCTGTCCCAGTGCCGGGGGGAGAGCCGGATGCTCAACATTTTTCTCTCTTCACGGTCCCAGGGCTGTCGAAGGCTGGTCTAGGCTCCTGGTACCAGCTGAGCATCCCTGGGCTCCAGCAATCCACCTCTGTGCAGTCCCAGCCTGGGCTGCCGCAGGCACCCAGCACTGGGCAAACTGCAGGGAGCTCCTTGCGGGGTCCTGGGCAGCCCATCGTGATGGAGCAGCCTGCCAGGGCACCCCAGGGTGGTGTTAATCACTGCATCGTGTGCAGCCGTTCGGAGTGAGCCCACCAGGAATGAGGTTTTTGCTTCATGTTTGCCATCCTGGAGCACCACACATCGCTCTGCTTTGGAGGGCATGGACCTGAGCATCCTTCTGCTGAGTGCTTGTGAAGCCTGCATGTTTGAGAGGTCTCGGGTGAGTTTATTTATTTATTTTGGCAAACCGATTTTGCCCAGTTGCCGTCTAACTCTTTTCTCCCCATGACGTTTCAGGACAGCGCATGCTTCCCTCCTAAAGAAGCCATTAGCTTGCATGCTCCGAACCAAAATGTTAGCTCAGCTGTTAACAGATGGATGGATATGGGTATCATGTGGCAAGTTAATGAATAATATCTATCACCTAATTTCCCGAAAGTTGGCATGTAATGAGACTGGTGCCATGATTATTACCTCTGTAAATCATGACGTTTAGATGATGACAATCCCTCCTGCCCCAAGGATACAGGACAGCCAGACAATGATGTACATTTAATTGCTGTGTGAGAGAGGCGATGTGTTAGGGAGCGTGCCGTTGCCTCTAAATTATCTTCTGCAGCACAGACGTTAGAGGAGATTAGTGCAGATCGGAGGGGAGGGAGGGCCCCGCCGTGCTTCGAGGTGGTGTGGGGGGGGTTTGTGTGTGTGCTTGAGCCAGCCTGCGGCGGTGCTGGGAGCTGGCCCGGGGTGGGAGGCAGGTTTGACCCCCAGGTTTGCTGCCTTGGTCTCTCAGATGGAAGAAACAGTGAATGGGCCTGGGAGAGGGATGATCCAGAAAAGCATCTCCACCAAAGTATCACCCATGTGAGCGTCCCTAGAGACGTTCCCTCTGTTTTTCTGGTGCGTGTTTGTGGTGGACACTCCCTTGGACAGAGGGCTGCCAGCTGCCAAATGGGCGGCCTTAGCCTGGGGGGTTAAAGCTGTGGAGCCTCTGCCCAAACCTCCTTCCACCGCAGGAGATCTCTGTCCCTGGCCTCCTCCTGCCACAAACCATGGCTGCCCTGCTGCTGGCAGTCAGCTTGCGCACGTCTGCTTCCCATCAGCAGGAGCCATCCGTGTTTGCAGGGCCCTCCGAGTCTGCCTCGCTGTTGATCAATTGATCGAATAAGCCCTCCTTGTAAAATAATCACTTTGCCGGGCTTTTAAGGTGTCATTTATGAGGTGCTACGCCATGGCAGTTGGCAAGGAGCTGGCTGGCTTGGGAACAAGTCGGGCATTGGAGCCGACCCGTGGCCAGTAGCTGCTGCCCGCCCCTACTGCTGGTTAGTGCTGGCCTTGTGTGCTTTGTGCTCTCCTCGCTTGAGGACTTCAACATGCTGGTTTAATTTTTCTTTGATTAATACTGTGGTGGTGTCTCTGAAGAGCTGCCCAGCGTGGTCACGGTCTGGCTGGGGGATGCTCCAGTCCTCCCCAGCCAGGTGAGGGGCAGAGGCAAGCCCTGCCTGCACCCTGCGGATGTGCCGGGGGCAGACCAAAGGCCCCCTGGCCTAAAGTCCTGGCCAGCAGTGCCAGTAGCCAGGTTGCCAAAGGAATTAAAGCAAGGGCAAACACATGGCCATACACGTCCCTGCCGTGATGTGCAGCCTGAGGACTCCCCGAGGCAGTGTTGTTACCTCTGGGTTCACCCTGTGCAGTGAAAAATTGGGGTGTGTTTCTGTCCTGTAACATGGCTCCTCTTCCCCCAGGTAAGCAAACACAACCTGTCAGTGATTTTCAGCATCGGAAGACATTCCTTACCCTGCTGGGGAGCTGCTAGCAGGTGAACGGGGGGTGCTGCCCTTTGATTTCCCAAGGTAACACCCATTTCTTGGGCGCAGTGCTCGGCGGTGAATGGGCTGCTGCCGGCCTGAGCCCCTGCTCAGCCTGGTTGTCACTAAAGACATTGCAGTGCTTAGGGAATTAGCGCTTGCATAAGCTGGCTGTCTCTGAGGGGGCTTTGCTGCCGTGCAATGTTCATTCAGGGTCAGGTAGAGCAGGGAACATGAAAAAAAGTCCAGATCTGTAGCTGGGAGCCTCACTTGGACCTCACGCACCCTGCAGGAAAACGCAGGTTTGGGAGTTTTCGCGTATCCTCGCCGGCTCCGTAGATTAGCGTGGGACCGTGGGAAAGCTGCCAGGGCCGGGAGACAAATCCAGCCTTTGTAAATCCTTTCATCTGCCTGGCGGATCCGTACAATTGAGTATTACCCAGTTTATTATTGTTAGTTGATTACGTTCCCGTCGGTGCTGTGCGGGCTGTGTGGCCGCGGGGCGGCAATTGGCATTTCAGGGCATGTGGTGCAGGAAGGCAGGGGCGGCCTGTCACTGCTAACTGCTTGTAGAGGACATCGGGGGAGAAGGGACAAATCCCTCTGCCCAAACAACTCCCCAGGCTTTCCGTATGCACCTGTGGGGGCTGAGCCTGCTGTGAGCGTGCCAGGATCGGGCCCCTGCTCTTCTGGCAGCCTCGGTGGGGACGCGAGAACTGAGCATGGGGAGGTGGGGAGGCGATGTGTGGGGTGGGGCGAGCACCTGTAGCTGGGATTAATGGGGTGAAGTTGGGCGAAGGAGAAAGTCATCAGGAATGGTTTCCTCAAGGTGAAAGCTATCAGGCTGTGGCAGTTTCTCGAGGAAGGTAGTGGGTCCTTGCTTACTCATGAGAAAATGAGGATGGGAGGAAAATCTTGCTTTGGGGAGGAGATGGGCGACCTCAGCAGCTTCAGGGGGATGTGATGGGCTCCCCACGGGAACAGGGCATTTCTGGGAACAAGTGTGGGGACTGCAGGTGGGACTTCAGTCTCTTGGCAAGGCAGGGTCTTTTGCTGAGCATTAGATTTGGGGGAGCTGAGCGCTGATGTTTGTACCAAAGCAGGATGTTACCTGTAAGTTGGCAGCAGGGGCTTGTCCCTGTGTGGGGCAGAGCTCTGGCAGGCCTTGAAATGCTGCTCCCAACATTTGTTGCCCTTCTCCGCCTGGCTTGTGAGGAGGAAGGAGTGCATGGGACGTATCTCTCAGGAGTGGGAGCAACTGGGACACGGCGTAGTTTGGGAACTCCTGGGCCGGATGACCTGAAACATCTTAATCTTTTTTACGAGTGCTGTTACCTTATCCATGCAATTTCCTTCCACATTCCTGGGCTTGAACCAGAGCAACCCCCTTTGTCTGCAGGTGTAATGACTCATGTCCCATCTCCACGCACTGTGCACCCCCAGAAGGTGGTTACTGAAAGGATACCTGCACTGAGTTGTCTTTTTTTTTTTTTTCTTTTATGTGAGTAACAAAGAGCTGTTTGTGGAAATAAGCTCATCCTCTCCCTCACCTGGTTCCCAGATGGTGCTGAGATGTGGGTGCAGAGCATTGCTTGGTGACCCTGTGCAGTGAGCAGAGGGGAGATGCCTGGGACAACACCTGGGCTCAGGTGGTTGGGAAGGAAAGGGTTGGATCTGGGTTCCCTTCTGTATCTGGGTCCCTTTCTGTGTCCCTTCGCGTTGCCCCTGCTCTGCCCTGCTCCGTGTCACCAGAGCCCTGTGCCCTTTCACTGACTCGTGGATGTGACACCGCAGAGCAAGCAGGGCTCCGTGCCCGTGCCTTACAGCTGAGAGCCCAATGCCAAATGTGTTTTGGAAGCCGAATGTGCAGAGGTGGCTCCTGCAGGTGCAGCTGGAGCGTCCAGGCCGATGGTGAGCTGTGGAGGCAGCTTGTGGAAGCACAGAGAGGTGAGTGTTAACTGGGGAGCGCTCAGCCCAGTCCAAAGTGCTTTGCCAATAGGCAATAAACCTGTTAATAAATAACAGCAAAAGCTGGCTGCGTTGCATGTTTTTAACTGCTGAATGTGTCCTTGGGGGAAACATATCCTCACGTTTGCACGGTCCTTTTGCAAAGCCATAGCAAGTGTTTGTTTGGCTCGTGGGATCAGAAGATCTCTTCTGATCACCCAAGCTCTGAATCGCCGTGGGACTGATTTTATTATCCTGGTGGACAAATGCCTGGGTTGTCTGGGTGGGATGCTCCCCACTCACCTTTCCCTTGCGGTGGGGTGGCTCAGCATCCTCAAAGTTCAAGTGCAGGAAAGGCCTGGTTATGTAGGGTGCCTCCGAAAGCTCCTGGGTAAGGGTGGTAGCCGAGATGATAGCAAAGCACAGTCATCAGGGAGATTTATCCAGGGACTGACTCACTCTTTCTAAATGATTGCTCCCACTTTTACTGTAGTGACGCTGTACCATTAACTTAGTTAAAACAGTTGTTATTTCCTATTGTCTCATCGTATCAGTGCGGCCCGGTGATGTGCTTTAATCTCCTCCTCCATCTTGTTTCCGCTCCCGTAAGCATTTCCTAATAGCGTGATGTGTAAGGTATTGTCTAGCCTTTCTTTCTAGGCATTAATTATACGTTTCCTGTACTCAGATCCTTAAACTATACCACGTGTCACCCTGTGCAGGTATCTGGGATCCCTGTTACGCTCGGTTTTGGGTTATAGCCTATTTCTGGCTGGCCTACCGCTGTTCCCAGCCGGCTCCAACAAACCATCCACCAGTGCAGCGCAGCCAACGCATTACACTTGACAGCCCTCTTCCTGTTTAATTTCCTTTTGCAAATTCCTCCAGCAGGGCTGCAGGTGCTGGCAGGAGAGGGCTGCAGGTAGGGAGAGGGGTAGGGAGGCTTTCCAAAAAGAGGATTTCCCTTCCCCCTTGTGTAAGAACACAGGCAACAGTCTCTGCTCCATTTGTGTGATTTGATGGCAAAAAGGGGCTCCTTTTGACCCCAGTCCTGTTGCCCACCTGCACCTCCTGTGAGTCCCACCTCCATGGTGTGTTTGGGCTAGCAGCCAAGCACCTTCCTCGTCACGTGTGGTTTTTTGTCCTGGTGACTTGCCTGCTTCATCCCAAATGCGTCTGAACCCCAACGTCAAACCTCTGCGCTGCTTCACAGCCTGCTGGAAGGGGACGGGTCCCCCCGGTGCTCCAGCCTGCAGCAGAGATTCGCTTCCTGGCTGGGACCCAAAAAAAATGGGTCACTGGGAGGGACCAGCACATCGAAGCAGCTAATTGCAGAGCACACCTACATCCCAAACTGAACCAGGGCTGAATGTCAGGACCCGTGCCGGTGCCTTTCCTGCCTGGTGGGAGCCACTTTGCTCTACAGCAGCGGTTATTTTTGGCAAATAGGACAGGGCGCAGGGCTTCTTCCTGCAGCCTAGGCAGGTTCCATATCCTTGGCCATAGAAATTTGTGTGTCTTTGACACAGATGCACACAATCCCCAGGTTGAGAAGAGCTTAGTGTGCAGGGATTTATATGCTCTCCAGCGATTGCCTTAAGCCATAGGCTTGTGGCTATTTTAGGCTTTCTCTCTTTCTCTCAGAGGTTCTGACCAGAAATTTCATCCCCAGCTAAAAAATGCATGAAATTGGATGCGTTTCCATTAAAAACTCTCTCTTGATAAATCAGCATTTTCTGTGAAAAACCACTTTCCCTAAGAAGTTCCCAGCAGCTCCAGCCCCAAGTAGCATGGCAAGAGCAGGTGGCACTGTGAAACCACACATCTCGCTGGGCAGGGGCCTTCTCCTGCCCACTCCAGGCGTGACCTGGGGAATTTCTGAGTTTTTTGGCTCTGCTGCTCATGGGGAGAGGCTGGGGCAGCCGCTGCTGATGCTGATGGAGGGGCAGAGCTGGGCAGGGGTGAGGAGGGTGGGAAAAGGCCCTGGGTGTGAGCTCACCTCCCAGTGGGGCTTCCTCGTCCTTCACCCCTGTGCAACCCAACCAAAGCCCAGCCAGCTTCCGAACCAGCGACTTCTGCTGCTCGTTTGCTTCTTTTTTTTTTTTTTTTTTTTTAATTAGCTCTCCCAGCGTTTCACCCCGTCCGGCTTTTCTTCGGCTGTCACTCTCGCCCCTTCTCCCGGCCGGCCCAGCAGCCGGCGTCAGCGCATTCCTGAGCACGGGGAGGTTGTGCTGGTGCTACCCTTCTGCGCCGGAGGGCTTTGATCCCGCTCCAGCCCTTTCCCACCGAGGCATCACTTTTGAATGAGTTCCCGCTTTCAGCCTCCCCCTATGCGGCAGACAAAGGGGGCCGAGGGAGGAGGGGGGGAAGGCTGTTTACCCTCATCAGGAATGGTCGAGTGGCCGGAGTCAATGGAGCCGATTTTTCATTAACCTAATCGTTAGGGTTTCGCACCGCCAATTAAATTTTTCCCGTCGGTACCGCGGCCGGCGTCGTTCACATCTGTGGGAGCTTTTTAACAGGGGGCTCCCCGAGAATCGCGGGGGTATTTGAGGACTGGAAAGTCTCTCTGGACTCGGTGGAAGAGGAGTTTTGAGTTTTAATTATCGCGCAGCTCGGATTCCTGACGGTTGAGGAGTGCGTTGGAAAGGCCGGTTCCCATTGTGTGCGGCGGGTAATTATGCAGTCCTCTCCCAGGCTCGCTGAGTTTATTGTCCAGAAGAATCTTCCCAAGCAAAGGGGGGAGCAGATTTACAACCAGAAATGCATTTTCAGACCCTGACAAAGTTTCAACTTGGTGTTTACAGAGAAAGAGTTCTGCAAATATTTCAGATCTTTTGTACTTACACTTATAAAAAAAAAACAAACAAAAACCAAACCAACACATTGATTTAGCTGATAATTGGCCTTGTCCATCTCGGGGTGCTGAGGAAGTCGTTTTGTGAACTCAGGAGAGCCCTTCTGTGGCCGGGCTGCCTTGTGCTACCAGTTTCTAAGCAGAATTCCTTCAAAGGCCATGGGAATTTCTGCATAAAACCTGCCGGCCCATTTGTATGTACAGCGTTGGATGTAAGATTTACAGCCATCTGAAACCGGGCAGGGCTTCTTACCGAGGAGGTAATGCTAGCGTATCCAGGAGAAAATGCTTATGGATTCAAACAAACCTGGGATTTCAAAGCAAAACTCATTCACAACTGTTCTGTTTCACAAGGCTTTGGATTAACCTGATGTCTTCTGCACAGGCTTGTTGTGGTTAGAGGTTTGTCATAAAAATGGAGAAACTTCAGCAAAAGGCTGGTCAAATACGTTGAAGATTTAGCGACTGCAACAACCCCCCACATCTTTCAAAGGTGGTATCGAACCTGGGCACGGCTGTCTTCATTGTCTTCTCCGGACTAGTGTTGGCCTCCTGTGACGTAGGATTACTGATTTCTGTGGAAAAGCTGGAAACGATAACTCTGAAAGATGAGAGCTCTCTTTTTTAGGGGGTACTAACTCTGAAATCTCTAGCAGTATTTTAAAACAGCCGACTGTTTCCAATATCACCTTCTTATTGCACACATCCCACTGCTATCAGAACCTGTTCTCTGTGTCCTTGTAGTTTTCTTTGCCAGCTGCTGCACAGTTAGGTGAGAATTTCTGCAAGGGGTGGGAAACCAAAATGTGTGGATGGTTTCAGGTCATTAGATCTAATATACCAGTCAAAGACTGTATTTCTTTTTTGCCTTTAAGTAATTGTGGTTCTTGCTTTCTGGAATTTAAGTGAAATAGCCACGGATTTTCTCATGCACGGTATGTATAGGATAGTCATGGGAAACAGACCTGAAGCACTGCTGGGGTCACCTAACTCATTCCTTTCCCCAGGGCAGACTCAGGTGTGCCTAAACTGCTTCTGACAGATGTTTGCCTACCCTGTTCATGAAAGCCATCGTCAATGGCAGTTCCACGACCTCCCAAGGGCCATCTCTTCCAGCTCTTATGCATCCCTGCTTGCTCTTCCTGGGTGGACACAGAGAGCAATTATTCGCTTCATCTTTTTTTGACAGCCATTTGCATACTTGAATCCATTACTGCATCTTTGCTCAGCTTCCCTTCTCCAGGCTAAGCGGTCTGGGTCCCTTCAAGCTCTTCTGTCAGATGTTCTCCACACTTTGATCCTCCTCATTTCTCTTACCTGAACTCTTTCCAACTAGTCCACATGAGCCTTGAAGCGTGATGCCTAAACCTGGATGCAGATCCCTGTTCAGGATCACTTATAGCACCGATGAAGGAGGATTATTTCCCCTGTTTACATACAGGGCTCTTGTTTGTGTCCCAGGGCGACCCCACGTCCCGTTTTGCCACAGCGTGGCACTGATTCTTCTCCATGTCACACGTCACAGGAGCCCCCAGGATCCCTTTCCAGAGAGGTGCTGTGCATGAGGGATTGAGGGATGCTGCCACAATATCAAGGCTTTGCCCAGAGCACACTGGCTGTGTGACGGGCTCAGCCTTCGGGTGTTACTATTCAGACAGGGACGGGGCTACTGCAGCAGTAGCCAATGTCAGGTGGGCAGTCAGGCTGTGTTTTGGATGTGGGAAGGAGGAATTAGGTAACGGGGCTGACATAGGAGGCAATGAGTACAGCCTGCCCCCTTGGCTTCAGGGGTTTTTCCCCTTGGGCATCCCCTCATGGTGATTTCTGGAGGCTGCAGCATCCATTGAGGTGTCCCAGAAGGAGGGTGCGGAGCAAAGCGGGCTCCTCTTCCCAAATCAGTCACACCATCCCAAATGTTCTGGGTGGTTAGCAGCCAGTAGTTTTGAGTTGCAGAAGCCACTAATCGGCTTCCGAGCTTTTTCTAACGGGGCCACGTGACCGTGTTACCAAGATTAAAGCAGCACGAGGAAGGAAAAGAGGCTTAAACAACTCAGGGCGCCTAGCAGGTCATTTTAACCTTTTCATAATCATTAAAGCTGCAGAATCCCATTAGCCATGAGTGACTTGCAGCCCTGTTCCCTGAGCGAGCGCTGTTGACACAACTTGGTGTTCACCTCCCTCTGTCCCCACAGAGGGGACTTGTAGGGCCTGAACTGCAAGGAAAAGGACCGGCTGCTCCTTCTGTGCACCAGGGATGTCCGTCACACCACAGAGATGCAATACCTGGGTCTGCCAACAGCGTGGGATTTAGCTCTCAGTGTCTAAAATTAGTCACTCATCACTCATGGAAGGTCCTGCTTAGGCCATACTGTGGTAGCTCAGCCCTTGCCCATCTGTAGCAATAGCAGGGAGGTACAGGATAAGGAAGATTAGGGTGATCTCTTAATTCACTGCCTTGGCACTGGTCAACAGGCAATGGCTTTACTCTGCTGGGACTGGTGACAGCAGAAGCTCTTGCACTGTGGCAGTGAGGCTCTGACATGGGAAGCAAAGCATTTTTGGTTGGAGCTCTGTTGACCAAGGCATGGACATTCAAAGACCCTCCAGGCTGTTGGTGTTTCTCGTGCTTTTCTCTCTTCAGTTTTTCGCTTGCAGGTTTTCGTGAGCACAGCATCACATCCAGTTGTCAGTCTGAGCTTGCCCTGTCCTTCCTCCAGCTTCTGCATCTTTTGTCTGCCTTCACATCAACCCGTAAGCAGTGACAGCAAAATGCCAGTACCACACGGTGGAAGGGTGGATCCCTCCGATCCATGTCCAGTTC
Source organism: Oxyura jamaicensis (assembly GCF_011077185.1). Taxonomy (NCBI): domain Eukaryota; kingdom Metazoa; phylum Chordata; class Aves; order Anseriformes; family Anatidae; genus Oxyura; species Oxyura jamaicensis. The sequence goes on along the minus strand of NC_048897.1, from coordinate 42,007,372 downwards.
GGATGTTGTCCTGCTTTCTCTAGAATTGCCCTTTTTGTGCTCAGGCAGTCCTTCGCTGAGCGCATATACGTGGTTGGACAGCAAATGGCTTCTTTGAGAGGCCGAGCGAAATGTGAAATCTGCCTGGTGTCACGGAGCTGGGATGGGTGCTGCACGTCCTGCAGCACCTGGAACCGATCCAGGGAGCACCTGCTGCCTCTGACGGTGAAGGCTTTTGTATGCACGGGGCAAGAGAGCTGCAGCTCATGTAAATCAGCCTTCTTCTGTTACATGTGCACCAGTCAAGACTGTCTGGCTGTGCATATATTGGACATTAATTTTTCTAGCACTGTGTTTACTTATTGCATCTAATTACAGCCTGCCTGCTCTTGCTTGAAAGCTCGTTCTGAGGCTGAACCTCAAATAAACCCCACGCTGATTGTTCTCGGAGCATTGTCCACAGCCAGGTATTAAAACACAACTTGTAAAGCAAACACAAATCTTTTACTGGATTGTTTACCTTGAAAATCTCTGGCGGATAGAAGAAAAGATTTCTCCAGGAAGCCTGGACCAGCAGCAGTGGCCACTGCTTGTGGCTTGGCTCATCCGTCCTGCAGGCAGGGAGAAAAGGTTGGAAATGTTGCTGAGCACTTGTGGACTCCCTGCATCATTTTTTTTCCTATGGGAAGACAGCAAAATACTCTTCCATTCTCCTGTGTAGGGATGTAAATAAAGTGAGACTGGGGGAAAATACAAGCTGTATCATCAGGTGCAGAGGCTCTTCACCTTGTATGGGGGGTGCGTTTGAGCCCTGTCTGCTCTTGCCCTCTGCCAGAGGCGAAGTAGCACTGGAGAAGCCACCCCAGCAGCTTGCCCTCTGGGAGAAGGGGAAGTGCGGTGTCAGGCTACAGGATCGGAGATGTTTCACCACCCTCTCAGCCCTGTTTCCCTCTTCCTCATTGCACTCTCTTTGCTTTATTTACCCCTTCCCATTAAGCAGGTTTTACAGGTCGAGTGGGTTACAGTGCTGGGATGCAGGAGATCTCCGCTGGCTCCTGCTTTGCTTTGAGGTGATAGAAGGGTGGCCCCGTGAAGGCTGTAATGTAAAGGTCACCAGGGAAAAAAAGGAGATACCGGTCGGCACTTTCTGAAGAGACAAGACAGCTCTCTCCTGGCTGTGCTGCCATACCAGGCACACACATGCACACACTCCTTCTTTCCTATCAGCCACGTCCTAATGAAATCCCGATAAGATATCAGAGCTCTTGAGCTCCTGGTGACAGCGGCAGTGGGCAGATGTTCAGTGCTGGAAGGTGCTGGCGTGGCTGGGAGTCGCAGCAGGGAGCAGCAAAAGCTGAAGTCAGAGAGACCTTATCAGCCTCGTCCAGGCTGGCTGGAGGCCGCTAAGCTCCCAGACAGGCCTAATGGGCTGGAACTGAGTTGGGAACATGTGGGCTTGGAAAACTTCAGAGCTCTTAGCTAGAGACTCGCTTGGAAATGTTAATTAAATAGCTCCAGTGGCATCTGTCCCATCCTGCCGGAGCAGCGCTGTGCAGCGGCACAGCCTTGCTGCCAGCACACATCCGCTGCCGTGGGATGGTTAAAAACGTGTGTGGTAGGCTGAGACTGGATTTCTGTGTTACCTGTGGTTGGATTGACAATGCCCTTCTCTATTGTTTTGAATAATGTTTTAATACCTATTCTATACCTGAGACATCACCTGCACCTTAAAAATAAGAGGTCATTCAGACGAGCGTTAGCATGGGTAGCTTCAGCTGTTACATATGGGCCAGGTATTTAGTCTAAGGCAGTGTCCGTTCAGTAAAAATCTGCTAAAAGTGGGCTGGGAGCCTCTGTCTGCCATATGCCCTGCTGTGGTTTATTCTCTGATTGCATCCCAAGGGACACCCCAGATTGTGGCCAAGCTCCTGCTGGAGAGGTGTGGGGCTTGCGGTTAGCAGCATTTGGTATTTTGGACCTGAGAGCAGAGAAGGTCACTGAGCTTCTTAACCTCACTGCTGGCTTCCTTCTTTTGGCTTTTACCTGCCTGTTGTCTGCAAATCTGCCTTCCTATCCACTCACACGCTGTCCCAGCTGTGGTTAGTAATGTTTTCAACAGGGACTATCTGGGCTGGAGCCTGGGTGTCACTTTGCGCAGGCAGGACAGCCGCCTTTGTTCAGCAGGACAGGGGCTGGAGTGGGGACAACGGCCAAGTCCCTCGGACTGCATCCTCCGGCTGCCAGAAGCAGCAGTTCCTCCTTCAGTCTGTGCAAGAGTCACTGCAGAGCCAAGTGTGTCCCAGAGCCCTGAGGCAAAAGCAGAGTAACTCAGCAGTGGCTTTGCAGTGCCCCTGCTCGCATCTGAGCCATCCACTAAACTAACCCTGATGTGAAAACGTGCCTCGCACACCGGTCTGAAATAGGGCATCAGGAATTAACAGTCTCAAGTTGCACTGGGGGACGTTTAGGTTGGACAGCAGGAGGAATTTCTTCATGGAAGGGGTGGTCGAGCTTTGGAACAGGCTGCCCAGGGTACAGGTGGAGTCTCCATCCCTGGAGGTGTTTCAGAGATGTGTGGACATGGCACCAAGGGACATGTCAAGGGACATGGGTTTAATGATGGGACTCACTAAGTCAGGCTGATAGTTGGACTTCATAATTTTGCAGGTCTTTTCCAACGTAGATGATTCTTTGGTTCTATGAATGGGGTTTGCTGGTGAGAGCAGAAAGATGGGGGCTGCCTAGGAAAAATCTTGTCCACCTCCGAAAAGTTTCCTTCAATGGCAAGATATAAAAAGGTGTGGTTTTTGTCTGCTTCCTAGCTGCTCTGAAAGAACCCCATTGCCTTAATAAATCAACTACTCTATTAGATGTAACCACTGGCCTATTTTTCAGCCTGCTTGTCTGAGTCAAGAAGCAAAACCAGCAGAGCAATAAGAATCTGAAATATTGTGCTGAAGAGCAGAGGTGTGATAACAAAACTGCCGACAGACAGTGAAGTGTTTGAGCGCAGTGAAGTATTGAGCGCAGGTGAAGGTCTTTCTCTGAGATGATCTTTGATGGAAGAGGAGGAAGGAAAAATATCAGCATCTCATCACATGAGGGAGAAGGAGGCAGCTGGCTGCAAGGTGTGAGCCTGGCAGAATATCGCTCCGTCCCCCATCTTTCCTCCCCGGTTATGGGTTTGGGAGAACCGCTTTAGGGTCGCTGCTTTCGATGAGGGGAGGAAGAGTCTTGTTGGCAGGACACTGACAAAGCAGATACAGCTGTGCTTTGCTGTCGTAAGTCAAGCTTTGTAAATGTAGCTCCTGGGGAGAAAACACAGCAGGAGGGGTCCTGCACTGCCCATGCGGGGTGCAGGCATCGTCCCGCTGCGACTGAGGCAGCTGGGAGTCAGCATTCTCCTCTCACGGACTGCTACCCTAACCTTTTCTTTCCTCTCCGTTGTGAACTGTGCTAAGTAAAGGCATTGCGTTTCTTCTTACATCCATCTAAGTGCTGAAGTAAGGAAGGCCTTGTTATAAGAAGGTCTTAAATAAAGGTGGCTTGATGCCAGCCGCATATCTACAATGCAAGCCTCTGCTCCACGTGCTCGTGGTTTTGAGAAATAACATACACGGAAATAAAAACATTTCTGTTGTTACTGACAAAATATATGTATAATTCATCTTACTTACCCCTCAGACAGATTTCTCTGAAATCTCAAATGAGGATCGGAAAGGCTCCAGTGTCTCCAAGTGTCTTTTAAAATGACACTGCTCTGTGCTCAGCAGGCTTAGGGATTGTTTTGATTGTTGAAACATTTTCTAATTTATGTTTTAAAAAAGCTTCAGGAGCCAGGCAGTTCCCTGCTCCCTCAAAGGCCTTTTAGTTAAAACAAGGTAGAGTGATTTGTCTTGCCTCAATTTAGCAGTAATGAGTATTAAGTGGTTTATCTATGTGGAGAAAAGTTACTCAGCGAGATTACATCAAAGTTGAATTACACCCGATTCCAGATGGAGTGTATTTTTTAAGACGGTAAATCTTGAGAAGGGTGGATAATAACAGTAATGCTCCTTCGTAGGCTGGAATGTGACTCTTTTACCTCTCACGGAGATAATGTGAGGAGCTACATCCAATTAGTTCTTCAAAGGCTTTATAGAGAAACAGGACTTCAGGTTTTACAGCTCTGCCAACAGTTTAGCTGGAAGCATTTATACAGCGTACGCGAGCAGTGGCTGATTGCGACACGGCGGTATGATTTCCATTGGTGCTGCTCACGGAGGTGGTGAGGTGGGGACCAGCCCCGCACTCGTTTTTGCTGCTGAAAGGTGCTCCTGGCGTGGTGGCCGGGTAGCGCCCAGTCTGATGCGTGACATGGAGGGTGGTGGGTGGGAGGTGTGGGGTTTTAAGGGGAAATTCCTGCTGTCTGGTCTGCTAAGGCTCATGCAGCTGCTGCCCATGACACTGAGGAGAGTGACAGGAGGAACACCTTGATGCCAGGTGGCACTGAGGGCCACAGCATCCTCCCAAAAAGCTTATCCGATGTGTCCTTGCCCATCCTTGTCTGCTTCTGTGGTGCTGTGCTTCTTCACAGTGCTGCGCTTCTACAGAGATGACGGATGTCCCACCCAGTCCAACCAGGCCGCTGGCCATGCACCGGCAGGCGTGGACGGACTTGAAGCCGGTGTCATGCTGCTCCGTGAGGCGGTGTGGTACATCCCAGCACCCAGGCCTAGCAGCCGCTCGTGCCGCCAAGGAGAGTGCATTTGGGCTGAGGGTGAAGCATTCCTCATGGCTGACGGCAGGCTTTGACAAGGTGGTGGGACCATCCATTTAATTCTTAATGAAGGGGATGAGGGGGTCCAAGCCGTCAGCATTCCAGCTCTGCCGCCTCTCCTGGGTGGGTCAGCGGGGCCATCCTCAGCCCACGGCTGTGGGGGAGGCAGGCAAGGGGGGAGACTCGCTGATAAGAGGAAGGTCAGAGGCAGAAAAATGTTGGGAATGTGTTTCTTGATCTAACGTGGGAGAGACTCAGCCTGGGGTTCTGCTGCTGAGCCCTGGAGTGTTGCTGCCTGCTGTCAGGAGAGGTATGGGATTCTTTAAACCTGAGATCAAGATGCAGATGGCTTTTGTGGCACCCACCTCAGCACTGGCAGGTCCAGAAGGTGGAGACCATTCATCTGTGAGGGCATGGCGGGGGTGGTGGTGGCTCTGAGCACGGTTTCTCAGCCTTTGCCTGAGATAGAGCATCTTCTGCTGACAAAAGAGCTCATTTGCTTTTCTTCTCCTTATATTTTACATTGCTTTGGAGTATCTTTAGGCTGAGGTCAGACCTCAGATGTAGTTTGGGGTCGAACAGTGGTGTTTGAAGAATTCTAGCAAATCTCAAATAGGCTTTTAAGGCTGGAGGTGGTTGTGGAGTGCATTGGTTCCTGGGGATGCAGGGGTTGCCTCCCCAACATGTCCACAGAATACCTTTTTCTTTGCAAGGACAGGAAATAAAGTGAGAAAATTATTCTCTCCCCATTTCCATTTCTTGGTCAACTATGGTCAATTTTCTTGGTCAACCAGCCACTCACTCCTTGTAGCTCCAAGGGCCTGAACACACCAGCTTCTCTGTCCTGACTCGACCTTTTAACATTAATTTCCTGTGGCTGTTAGCAATGCTGAAGCCACCACAAACACATGAGGAGGGTTGCTTGTGAGGCTCGGGCTGTCGGCCTCCATTTTGGACCATGAACCCTGTGCTCCAGGTAGACATGCCAATAAGGGCCTCCTGCAGCTTCTCTGCCCTCCGTGGGCAGGGGACTGGGAGAAGGGACCCGTCGGGCTCAGAAATAGTTCCCATAAGCTTTTTGTTGTTGTTGTTACTGCCCTTTGTGCACAATGTAGTGTGGTGTTCTGTATCTGGCACAATAAAAAGTAGTGATAAGAGAGTACAGAGGTGTGGGGGCACTGCATGGAGCAGGCTCCCTGCTGCTTGGCCTGCTAACGGGAAAGGCTTCATAAAGACTGATTATTCTGGAGCCTGTGTGTGACCTGCAACATGTCCTTAGCATTATCTAGCATTTTTATACTTGTTTATGCAAGGGTTGCTGCCTGTGTGATGTATGCACTCAGAGGCTGTGCTCGGTCCAGAGGCAGGCGTGGGCTGAGCCTGTCCTTTGGCACTGCCGTGAATCCTTCCTTGGAGCTGCTTCAAATGCCTCAGTGCTACGAGATAAAAATCAGGAGCTGATGTATCGGGATCACTGCTTTCCTTGGGTAAGGCACTTAGCTCTGCTGCTGCCCTAGCAGCATGTACTTGCTTCCTGGTGGGACTGGAACACGGGCGGGGAAGGACACCTTATCTGAGCTGATCTGCAGATGCAGCCTGTTGTATACAGCACACAAGCGGAAAAGGTGGAGTCCCGAGGTGTCTTCAGGCTGAGCTGGAGGCTGTTCTGGAAACTGGTTAGCCAAATGGGTATTACTGGGCTGGATTTAGGGGTAAGTAAACAAAATGTAGTGGGTACAGAGGAGGTGAAACTGTGCTCCATGGGCTTTAAGAATTCCCCAATCACCCTGATGGAGGACAGGTTCATTACTAATTCAGCAAGTTCTTTAAGCTGGAGCTGAAATCTTGCTGACTTAAGCAGAGATATTTTGTAGCGTTATGGTCTACACATTTCTATATGCATGACTGGATTCACAGCACCGTTGGCATGAAGCCTTAGCTGGGAAGGTGAGGTGCTATGGATCGATCACATAACCTACTTCGTTTGCCCTCTTTTCCTCTGATCTGGAGACTCCTCCTGGGTTTGAGCTGTTGTTGGGCAGACAGTTTGCGATCTCTGCAGCTGAAGGTGATGCTGTTGTGAACCTCATGGCCACTTAAACTGTTGGTGGAACTTACATAGTTCCCTATGGTGTCTTCTTATGCTTTTTTATGAGGATTTATTTGGATTTCCTGGTTTTGCACAAAGCACAATCAAAACAAAGAAGTGGACATGTTTTCTCTGACAGTGTGCACACTTTAGCTGGGCACTTGACTCCAAAGGCTCCTGCTGTTCCTTTATGTGCGGTTTGGCTCCTGCCTATGGTAGCACTTTTCCAAGCATATTCCAATTTTTCTCTTGAATGGTCAGAGCACTCCAAGTGCTTAGCAGTAGCTCGTATGCTAGCTTTTCTGCAAAACACCTGAAGAGTCGCCAAGAAGCAGCAGTCAGGCTTGCGCTGAGTGCATTTGGCAGGTACTGGCATCGGGTAAGATAAGCTTCTTGGCGTGGTGCGAGCCTAAACCTTCCACATGTGCAGGTGCAGGCATTTGTGTGTGGAAAGCTGTAGCTGCTGGTGCCTGCTGGCCGTGCCGGAGCTGATTGCAGGGTGCCGGTAGTCAGCAACGCGCGCCGGCATCAGTGCAGTTGCATAACGTTCGCTTCCTCTGATTCATGCTCAGTGTGAAGTCCCGCGGCTGAATAGCGGCTTTTGCAGTCGTTCCATAATAAATGAAATGAGGGAAAATAGAATTCCATTTCACAGAGCTCCTTTAACAATGCAGAAACCGTTCTTTTTTTTTTTTTTTTTTTTTTTTTTTTTTTTTTTTTTTTTT